>NC_141037.1:3822500-3837500 GCF_052040795.2 Danio rerio
CTTTTTAAATTTTAAAGGTGCCGTTTTTAAACTGTAAAGATGCCATTTTTAATTGTAAAAATGCTGTTTTAAATTAAGGTGCTGTTTTAAATTGTTAAGATGCTGTTTTAAATTGTAGAGCAGTAATCGCAATACCGTGAAACTGTGATAGTTTTTATCCAAGGTTATCATACTGTCAGAATCTTATACCGGCCTATGCCTATTCCCTTGAACTAAATAAAATAGTGGTAACAAATATGTAAATAAAGTATATATACCATAGGAACGGTTTACAGTAGATTTTAGTGTCTTGTTTAGTGGTCTTTGTCCGTAGTGATAATTTATCCCGACAGGATGGCAGCTATTAAGCAAATAGCTCATTCAGCATTGGCTCACACTGCAGGGATCTTCTGTGATCTTTTCATGCTGGACAGATTCTGAAAATACTTTTATTAAAGGAATAAAGGCAGACAATATCACAAAAAAATCTAGTAATTACAAGAATAAAACCTGTAGATTATTTAAATAAGGCAAACAAGTTGATTAATCACTTCTAATGGTGTACAAGTATTTTGCAGCCAATTTAGATGTAATTTTGTCCTCTCCGAGTACTTGGTAAAGTTCTGAGTTGTTTAGATAAATAATTAATTATACATTTTTCTCACGGCTGTGTTATTAATGACAGCTTTAGAAAGTGGAAGAGAAAGCAAAAGCCAAATTGCGGATATTTTATTAGATTTAGAAGGCTAGCCTTTTTGGCCAGACCCTCTCTCGGTCTGCATATTTCCAAAATGATGTTTAACAGATTTTCACAATATATAATATTTTTTCTTCTGTAGAAAACCTTATTTGTTTTATTTTGGCTAGAATAAATGCATTTTTAATTTATTTAAAATAGTTTAAGGTCAATATTATTAGCCCCCTTAAACAATATTTGTTTTAAATAAGCGTTTAAATGACACTTAAGTATCTTGAAGAATATCTAGTCAAATACTATGTGCTGCCGTCATGGCAAAGATCAAATAAATCAGTTATTAGAAATTAGTTATTAAAACTATTATGTTTAGAAATGTGTTGAAAAAATCTTTCCATTAAACAGAAGCAGATTCATTTACAAACCCATAATACTGATCTTAAAGCAGCACTCGTAGTTGAGTCATTAGAAATCAACCATCCAGACTGTTGTAAATGAAACTTATTTACCAGTATAGGAAAAGCCATGCGCTCTGTAGTTAATATTAAATCGACAACTCACCATAAGTGCGTCGATTCAGAAGTCTGTTTTTAACCAAATGTTGAAATATAACAGGAGATTCACGGAGGTAAATGAAGGAACTGCACATTGCAATGATGTCTTTCACACAGAGAGGAAGCAAAAGTAGCGGGCAGCACTTCCTTGTTTGTGCTGAAACCACAGTTTACTCTTGAAGTGGTTTCACATCTCACTGCCTTTCCAGAACATGGTAAATCATACAAGTATAAATGTTTAGTCTTTAAGTAGTCTTTTTTTTAATTAAAGGCAGTGACTCATTTCTGTTATTCTTGAATAAAGGATCTTTTTAAAAATAATGAAGTTGAGTCAGCTCTCAGACCAAAGTTAGCAAAGATGTCTGTGGATTAAAAGAAGTAGCTTGAAATAAAAGAACCAAGAATCAATGTAAAACTAAAATCATTTTAGTTCCCAAGTCAGCATTTCTAATTTTAATCTGCTGTTAAGTTTAAGTAAAATAACAAATGACAAATGTGACGAGTCTCCGTTTTTCATGCTTTGGCTGGCCAGTGGGTGGGACTAGGCGACTCATCTGCCAAATTCTGAACACTTTGGGCCTCATGTACAAAGACATGGGCTCGGCCGTTAGAAAAGTATGTTTTATCCAAGTGGCAACCTCCCGCTCTCCCTCAATACGGAAGTAACTGAAACTGCAATTCATCCGAAATTCCGCTAGTCCTGGCCGCTCCTGGCTCCAAAACAGAGCAAATTTCAATTGAGCCCACTGTTAGAATGGCCAACTTTACAGCAGAAAGAAAGGTGTTTACAGCCTGGTAGAAAAAAAGATTTTGGTTTATACTGCTAATATTACCCTTCATGACAACTGTGAGGGGGGTCAAACTTTTTTTTATAACTCATCAGTTTCCTTTATATTAAGTTATATTAAGTTTGCATAATTAAGGGCGTGGTTACTTGAGTGACAGCTAGGTCCTGCTGGTCGCCGTTACGTCACCTCAGCTGAATCCTGCAGATTAGCCACTGAACTCGGCATATTTATCGTATTTCTGTGTTGTTTTATGTGGCTTTACACAGTCAACTGCCTTTTGGACTTGTTTCCCACAATTATTAGATGGCATGGCATGCTGAGTGCACTTAGTTGTGCTCACAAACCATTCACGTGGCCTCCGTTTCCCATGTGAGTAAAGTTATATACTTATACACCATCTCTATACATGTATTTGTTTTATTTAAGATCATTTATCATTTATATTTATATTTATATTTAGAGCTGTAATGCACTCCAGAATCTTACAAATTGATTAGCTGTAGGCTCTAGAACAGTCATCTGAAGCGTTGTCATACAGTGTTATGCTGGATTTCATCAATAGTCTTACATTAACTAACACAGACTATATCTGAAGAGTTTGGAAGTAATTTGCGTTTTCCTCCTGTGGGAAAACATCATAAGAACAATACTTAGTGGCTCAATGTATTACAGCAGTGTTTTTAAAAGACTAAACACTTTATTGATATAGTGTACAACAAAGCACATGTGGTCAGAACACAAACGAGTCACAGGTGATAAAGTATTAAGCGTTCTCCCAAAGTAAAGTGTGTCTAAGCCAGGTCCAAGCTAAATGCCAGCAGGTGTCTGTAGCTCCGCTCACTCTCAGCTCTTTGCCCTTGTTTGGTATCCCGCCGTGGGTGCGATGACACGCGAACAAAATGGCGATGGTTGGCCGCGCCTACTTCTTTTGCGCTCTTTAGGAACCTATGGGTGACGTCACGGATACTATGTCCATATATTTTACAGTCTATGGTTCTATGCAGTATGAATGTGAATAGTATGAATGGAATTTAGACGTACGACATCCGCCACTTTGTCATGGTCACGTGACCTACCTGCATCAGTGGCGTCGCTTCACTTCCATTTATGAATTCTCTCGCGGGGCATTATGGGATACAGCAGCGTGCATGTGATGCCCATTCCGGAATCTCGCCGGAAGTATTAAGTCATTCCAAGTATTTCTCGCATACCGATTTTCGAATTATATGAATTCGGACATGCTACTCGGCTCACATACTGATTTAACGTACTATATAGTATGGAAGTATACGGTTTCAGACGCAGCCTTGCATTGAATTCATGCTAAACTTCGCCCCCGTTGCAAATCCGATGACGAAAAGTACACACTCAGGCCCTGTTTACACTAGGTCTCAGTTTTCAAATGGCATTTTAGAACGCAAACGATCCACATCTACACTGGCGTTTAGCATTTCTGAGCAGCCCTCCTTCCACACTACCACTGAAAGCGCACATCACATGACCACACATACACACACATGCACAGTCACAGACGCACACACACACAGTGTCATGTGCTCGAGACAGTGGGTCCAGGCAGTCAGCGGGTCAGTAGACTGGTTCAATCTTTCACTTTTACACTTGTACTTAGTGATTGTTGCAAACACCTCAGATACTGTTGGCTGGTTCCTGTTGGTCGTGCACCTTTTTACCAACCAAGTTTGTCGACGCCATTATAACGACACGGATCACTCTACCTATTCAAGCTTATTCATGAGTCCCGCGGAAAAAGTGATTGACAGGTGTTAATTATGTGTGTAACTTATCTTTATTCATTTACTGTATGATTTGTTTATGGGTAATACAAAGACCATGGTCAGGTAGGTAAAACGGTAGGCTACAAATAATTAGTCAGTTATGAATGAATTAATTATTCATAATTAATTCACCGCCGCCTATGACGATGATGCCATTGTACGATGCCAAATTGGTCGACATCACTCAATCTTAGTGTGTACCAGTAAAAATTTCAGATGTATGAAACACTGCGTTCGCGGAATCCCACGCATATTCTCTTTTTGTACATCCGAATTACCGTGAAACTGAGGGCATGAGCACAAAACCACTCCTTGCCTCCTCCGTCTAATAAATATGACTCCATTTTGGCAAAACCAAATGAAAAAGCTATGGCAAAAGCAAGCAAGAAGAGAAACTTCACAGAACGTGAATTGGAGACGCTCCTGTCGGAGGTAGACCGGAGAAAAACTGTGTTATTTGCAAGTTTGTTCCCCGGAATTAATAACAAAAAAATAATAAAAAATAGAGTGGGAGAGTTTAGCTGACACGGTTAACACAGTGGGGTCTGAACATTGCACTGTGAGTGAATTATTAAAAAAGAATGGTCTGATGTAAAGGTGCAGGTTAAGAGGAGAACAGTGGCGCTTCGTCAAAGTGTGGAGCGAACAGGCGGGGGAACAGGGGATGCTGAACTCACACCCTTTGAGGAGAGAGTTGCCTCAATTGTGGCTGACACACAATTTTAGAGTTGATTTGAATATTTTATCTCAAATGGTGTCAAAGTTTAATTGACTTTTACCATTTTTACATTAAAAGATATTTAAAAATATTATAAAGTAAAAAAAGTGCTAATTCCAAGAATAGAGCATTGTGCAATAAGCAGGATGTTTTTCTGAACATTTTGGTACTGGTTTTATTGTATAGTTTCATTTGGTTAAATTGTTTATTAATTATGGTTAATTTCTTTTTATCGAGAAATTGCCTTGTGCAACATAAAGGGCATATTTTTGCCTATTTGAGCTATTTTTGGCTCAAACTATACAACAGTAGCAAAGAATTTAAGTGGTTTGAAATCAAATGCCTAATGAATGTCAAACTTTACCGCATTTCAACAGCATGGTATGGAAACCTTATGTACCTGCTAGACATGCGGATGATCCCGTCCCATACCTACCTCCATACAGCTGACATTGCACAGCTCAAAGACACTGTGTAGTGTGCAATTTAACACAATTGCCTCCAGGAGTCGCCAATGGAATTAAAACATACACCCACAAGAAATGCTCGTACGCCAGGCATGAAGTTGGCGTGGACCAGAGCACATTCTCATGTTCATTTCCTCTTTAGTAAATACTAGGGCTGGGCGATTTAGCAAAAAAAAAAAAAAAAAATCTAGGTTTTTTTATAAAGTTTTACCGATTCTCGATTTCGATTTTTTAAAATTTTTTTTGATTGTGTTACTAGTCTTCTCAAAACATTACAACAACATGACTGAAGTAACATTCTCTTTATAAGTAACTTGAAAAACGATCAGGTTAAGGAACATTGTATTTTTAATGGCCATGTCATAAAAAAATCGGTCAAGGTGTAAATAAATGTAAAACAAATTCACGAGGTAAATAGCGTTGCTGAAGATTTGAATAAGAAATATTTGTGTAAATATTGCGCTTGCAGGAATACAGAGGTATTTTTTGCTAGTTTTGCTGACCCTAGGAAAGATTGGCTGTCAGCTCGGCTTTGACTTTGTCTTCTGATTGAATGTCAGGTTGTAAAGCTGCTGCCTTTTTCTTAAAAAGATACAGTGGAAGTAAAGGACTGAACATGGAAACTGTAAAGTCTAATTTAACCCAATGTGTGAAGTTGTGGACGTATAGCAGGAGCAAATAAAAGCACCACATGTGTGTCTAATATAAAATAATATATTGAATCTATTTTTATTTTTCCCCCTTTTAAATACCGATCATTTGATGCGCTTTGCTCCACTCTCTGTATTATGCTGCCTGATCTGTCTGGTTTTCAACTAGGTCCACAAAATGACGTCATGGGGGCGGGTACTTTCATTTTCACTGCTACAGTCCCTCACCCCTACTCGTGTTCAAACCAAAAGATCAGCGCGGTTTTTCACACGGCAGGCTTTTACGTCCTACATACATGAAGAGATCGAGTTTATCGACTTGATGAGGGAATATGTCTTGACAATCCACACAGACGTGCAACAAGTAAAATCCTACATGACTTCACGCTTTAACAGGCAGTCAAGCAGGTCGCACACCAGAAATGCCGCGACACCGCGCGGACATGAAAGTTTAAACTTTTACACACCAAACGCGCACATTCACATGATATTTAACATAAAACTAATCAGATGGTGCTCTGTGGGCTGGCTGAAATATGAACTGCTTCGTGAATCGTGGCTGGGCGGCGCCGGTGTGTGTATAGAAACCTGTTTAGAATTCTTAAATCCATGGCATGGTGCTGTGCGGCGCATCGCCGAGAGGCGCTTCTGGTGTGCTTCCTGCTTCATACAGAGAGTGAACCCAAGCGCATCGGTGCCATTATAATGTATTAAATATATATTTTTAAAAATCGCGATTTCTCGATTTCATTCAAAATTAAATCGTCTTAAAACGTAAATTCGAATTAATTGAAAAAATCGGAAAAAATCGCCCAGCCCTAGTAAATACCAATGTGAGCGTGAAATCTGCCGTACGCAAAGTTTTTGTGTGTACGCAGCATTAATACGGAAAATGTGTTAAATAAGAAACAAAGAAAGAAAAGACATCATAATGGGATCTAATAATAATAAAAATCCTGAGTATTAATATAGTCATCAGGCTTTCCCAGATAGCAAAATAGACTCGGGCCAGTTCCGGCTAGATTGTCGCCTGGCGGAGACTTACCCCTCGGCCCGACTCCGGCTGCCGCACTTGGGCCGGATGCCTGTGGACTCACTGCCCGATTCCGGCCCGAATCAATCGGGCCAGATGTGGCGGCCATAATCGAGCCGACGCTGCCACATCTGAGCCGGAATGAATGTTTATCTCCAGAACCTTTACTTTCTTTGTTCTTCAGCGGTGGAAAGATCTTATTGAGCCTCTATAACATCACACATCTTTTTAATCAAGGTTTATTTGCTAAATAACTATTGCATTGCATTATATATGTATATATTTTTTACTTTTATTTTTTGATGCAAAAGTTGTTTTATCAAGAACACTTTGAGGGCCTACTCACACTATGCCATCCGTACCGTGCCCAGGCCCGTTTCCCGGATCATTTGAGAAGTGTGAGTGCGCTGAATCGGGCTCAAGCACGGTTCACTTGGCCGGCCCTGGCCCGGTTGGAAGAGGTGTGCCTGAGCGCGGATCACTTGGGCTTTGGCGCGGTACGCTTGTGTGTGAGTGCGAAACGCGCCAAAGCCCGAAACCGAAATCGATACGTGACTTTTAAGGGACTGTTTCATATGGATTTATTAATCATTCTTACTGTTCAGTGAACGCAAACTGCCGTAGCTTATTAAAGACACAAACTCCTCACTGCACGACAGCTGCACCTTCAGCAGACCTCCTCATTCCTGCAGCACGAGAGCTTTATGATTGTTTATGAGCGCCAAAAGTGGCAGATCTGTCCGGTGAAATATCTGACTGCCACCGCATCCCTAAGGACTGTTTGGTGAAATATTTGACTGCATGTCACTGCATATCAAACGACTGAAAGGATATAACTAGAGAAATCTCCACTGTGCTACTGGGTGAGAGCGTATGGCAAGCCGTTTTAGCATTTAAACCTTGTTCTGACTATCCATAAATATATTTAGAGATATAATTATATTTTGACTAGTCATAATTATAATTCGACTAGTCAGAATGACAATTAGAGATATCTGCAATTACAATTGTACTAGTACGAAATCAGATTGGAGATATCTGCAAATATATTATGACTAGTCATATTCCTCCATTGACTTCCATTGAAAAATATTTGCAGATATCTCTAAATGAGTTTTGAAAAATCCAATTCAAGATATCTACAACTGTAATTCGACTATTAGTAAATTAATTAGAGATATCTTCAAATATATTTGTAAATATCTCTAAATATGACGAATTAAAGATATCTCCAAATGTATTATGACTAGTAAAAACTCAGTTAGAGATATCTCTAATTACAATTGTGATTAATCAAAACTCATTTAGAGATATCTGCTAATATTTTTTAATGGAAGTCAGTGGAGGAATATGACTAGTCATGATATAATTGCAGATATCTCCAATCTGATTTCGTACTAGTACAATTGTAATTGCAGATATGTCTAATTGTCATTCTGAGTAGTGGAATTATAATTATGACTAGTTAAAATATAATAAGAGAGATCTCTAAATATATTTATGGAGTCAGAACAAAAATTTAAATGCTAAAAAGGCTTGCCATAGAGAGCGCTTCTGAACAGCGCAGCAGCGATGACGTAAGCGTGCCGGGAGGGGGGACAAGCGTGCTTTGGCCCGGTTCGAGGCAACTGTACCTAGTGTGAGTACGGCCTCACTCATCTGCAAATAAGCATTTCATTCATGATTCATTTAATCGATCACATTAAAATAACCGGACGTCAATTTGAATGACACTTTTAGTGCTTGATTTTTTTATTTATTCTGCATCCATTTATAGTCAGTATTGAGTTGTTTGTTTTAAACTGGACTTCTGTCTCTGAGCAGCTCATGAAAGTTTCCTGCACAAATTCCTAGAAGTCTGATGAACTGCAGATGTCCAAGTGTTATTACCGTATGGAAAGTTTAGACAGTAGTAGATAACTGAAGCATCTCAGATTTGATGTATTATGTGAAATAAGAGTAGTTTACGTGAAGATAAGTTGCATGGACATTTAGACTGTAACTTGCGTAAGATCCTGGCTGAGTTCCATGTACCTTTTTAAATGTATGAATGCATATATTATTAATGTTATGAGCTTAATAAAATTTATGTCAGCTGTTTGAGATGTTTTGCTCATTTAGATTTTTGTCCTTTTTACTTTGATTTGTGTTTGAATATTCCATAGAAAAGCATGGCATTCTAGATGAATTTGTGTTGGTAATTTTTCCAGTGAGGTATTAGAAGTCTAGATCAGATGTTTGGTTTAGCGCAATGGTAAAATGACCATTTTATTAGGTACACCTGTCCAGCTGCTCATTAAATTTCTAATCAGCCGATCTGCTGCAGTTCAAACCGAGCATCAGAATGGGGAGATTTAAGTGACTTCAGATCTTCTGATGGGAACTTCTAGCAGGATAATGTGCCATAGATTAATGTCATAAAGCGTGAATCAACTCAGACTGGTTTCTTGAACATGATAATGAGTTGTACTCTAATGTCCTCCACAGTCACCAGATCTCAATCCAATAGAGCACCTTTGGGATGTGGTGGAATAGGAGGTTCACTTCATGGATGTGCAGCTGAAAAATCTGCAGCAACTGCTTGATGCTATTGTGTCAATATGGAGCAAAATCTCTGAGGAATATTTCCAGTACCTTGTTGAATCTCTGCCATGAAGGATTAAGGCAGTTCTGAAGGTCAAAAGGGGGTCCAACCTTGTACTAGTAAGGTGTACCTAATAAAGTGGGCAATGACTGTGTAAGTAGTTAAGTATTTACATATTTGCAAGTTAGTAGGTATAAAAATAAATGCATAAATATTATAAGTGCAAAAATAAATGCAGTTGCAAGTTTGCTTTCATTCTGTAGGACTCATTGGTTTATTCAAATTGACATGCTTAATTGAATAACTTATTATTACTGTAGGCGCACACAGAATCTATGAGAGTTTGCATACACTCTAAAAAAGGAACATAGCCATTTAAATTTTTTTAGACGTTTACTATTTTAGGTCCGTTAGGATTACCTAAATTATTTACATTTGCTAAATGCCAGAATAATGAGAGATTTTATTTATTTTTTTTATTAGTTTATAGACAGTCAAAAGTTTACACAGATTTCCTTGTTATTTCTTAGCTTTGCTTTTAAACTGTTTAACTTTGGTCAAGTGTTTTGGGTATCCTTCCACAAGCTTCTCACAATAGTTAGCAGGAATTTTGGCCCATTCCTCCTGACAGAATTGGTGTAACTGTGTCAGATTTGTTGGCTGTCTTGCTCGCACAAGCTTTTTCAACTCTGCCCACAAATTTTCTATTGAGCTCAGGGCTTTGTGATGGCCACTCCAAAACATTCACTCAGTTGTTCTTAAAGCACAGTTAATCTAATTTGGCATTATAGGGTCATGGTCTGTTTTGAAGATCCATTTGTGGCCAAGTTGTAATTTCCTGGCTGATGTCTTGAGATGTTGCTTCAGTATTTCTACATAATGTTCTTTCTTCATGATGCCATCTATGCTGTGAAGTAGGCTTGGGCGGTGTTACGGTATTATGGTATACCGCGGGATCTAAAAATAGCAACGGTGTCAGTTTCAATACTGTTATACCGTCATAAAATATTCTTTATTTAATGCCTACAAGAACATATGTGTGGTTGTCATCACGGGACAGTGTTAAGGAGAGAGGGAGAGGGGAAAAGGTGACGTGACGTGACGAGTTGCGCTCCAAAGTGTCCTGCAGTTTGGCAGTATTTTCGGTTTCGACTGAACAGAAGGGAGACGTAGTTAATATGAACGAGAGGTCTGCATTAGAGCTGAAGATCTTTGCCCGAACCCGGCGAGACCTGAAAAAATCCAAATCCCTGCATTAAAATCCATCCCTGCAAAGGTGAAACAAATGATGACGAAGTAGTAAAAAAAACAAATTTTGACGGCGGTCAAGTCAGCCACTAGCTCAGAAGAAGCAGTCATTTCAGCCAGGGATTTCGGTGGTCGCTCATGCACTGCGTATTACGGTAGAGC
This sequence comes from Danio rerio, assembly GCF_052040795.2. NCBI lineage: Eukaryota > Metazoa > Chordata > Actinopteri > Cypriniformes > Danionidae > Danio > Danio rerio. The sequence goes on from NC_141037.1 coordinate 3,833,174, forward strand.
CCTAAACCGCAAGGTGACAGGTAAAAAGACGAGGCCATTCGCTACACTGAAACTACTGTCATGGAAAATTAAATGGATGTTCCTGACTGTTAGAAGATGAACAAACAATCCTACCCAAAACTTGCAAAATCAGCCAGATCAGAACTCTGCATCTCGACCTGTAGCCGCAGGAAAGAGTGTTCAGCTGCTGGACGCACCATGAGTCCAGGACTGCGCTAAAACCAGTGGATTTAATAATGTTCCTCCACAAACAAACACACGTAGCCTAATCTTGGTGAGTAAAGGGTTTTTAAATTATAAATAAATATTAATTAAACCATATAATCATAATGTAGACAGAGTATACAGGCTAGTGGTGGCATTATTCTTTTATTATTCAGCTTCACCGCCGCCCTAATGCCAGATTGTGAAGAGAAGTGGAGAAACAAACCTTGCAGAGCCTTTATCTTAATTTCGTTATTGCCAAAATACCCGTCTTCATTTAGAGTTTATTTTAATTTGATTTGTTAAGCAAGATTTCTTTTCATTGGTGTGTTGGCCAATTTAAAGGCAAAGTGTGTGTACCTAGACCTATTTAGATTGTTGAGATGTTACAATGTTACAGAGGACTTATTTTATTTCTTTGTGGCATATAGTCTTCCAAGTGGCATATAGTCTATGTTTGTTACGAATAAATGATGTTAAAAAATATAAATGACTCATTCTTTAAAAAATGCATTAGAGCTGTGTGCATGAGCACATTTGAATAATGTCGGGCTGTGAACGGGTTCGAGCTTTATAAAGCTGTCAATCAAACTGTACCTGTCGGACTCGGGACCTATCGGGTATAATTTTATGGCCCGATTACAGCTCTCTGCATTCCCGCTGCTGTACCGCGGGAGCCGGCCAGATTTCTTACAGTGTGGGAGTAAATTTCTGAAAAAAAACGCGGGAGAGATGTGTGTGTGTGTGTGTGTGATTGTGTAAGAGAGAGAGGGAGAGAGAGAGAGATGCTGTGCGTCGCTTGGTGCTCTCTCTCTCTCTCTCTTTCTCTCTCTCTCTTTCTGACCGCGAGCCTAAGGTCGCATAGAATGTATTCAGTTTCTGAATGGTTTAGGCTCAAGCCAACAGTTTGGTGACGCTGTCTAAGCCTTACGTCATAATTTTTTTTATTACGCCGGTAATACCGGATACCGGGGTAAAATATAAAGGCGGTTTGACGGTACCAAATTTTGGATACCGCCCAAGCCTACTGTGAAGTGGACCAGTCCCTCCTCCAGCAAAACAGCCCCACAACATGATGCTGCCACCCCCATACTTCACAGTTGGGATGGTGGCTTGTAAGCTTCCCCCTTTCTTAAAAAATTTCTCTCTCCTTATTCTGCTATTAAGCATAACAGAAACACATGTGATAATCCGAACTTACCTAAAAGAGAAAAAGTTTAGTCACATTAACATCTGACTTTTCTTTTTATCGGTTATGTGTCTTTTAATACAGTGTATGTAAACTTCTACTTTCAACTGTATGTACAAATAAAGGAAACAGTCTGCCACATTTGTTTTTATAATGATGAACATGATGGTATTCAGATTTAAACAGTTCCAGGGGGAAGTAAAAGCTGGAGCGGAGGCTCATTTGAACAGGCCGGTTTATGTTTATGTTTGAAAGTGTTCACCATATTTGGTTCAGTAATAGCATGATCTCAGCAGCAGTGGTATGTGTGTAGTTTAAATGACTGAGTTTACCAACACAAGCATAAGAAGGTCCTGTTTACAACACAGGATTTCAAAATTGCATTTTCTATGCTGTTAGGCCATTCATTCATTCATCTTCTGCCGCTTTTCCGGGGCCGGGTCGCGGGGGCAGCAGTCTTAGGAGAGAACCCCAGACTTCCCTCTCCCCAGACACTTCCTCCAGCTCCTCGGAGGGATCCCGAGGCATTCCCAGGCCAGCCGAGAGACATAGTCCCTCCAGCGTGTTCTGGGTCTTCCCCGAGGCCTCCTCCCGGTGGGACATGCCTGGAACACCTCCCTAGGTAGGCGTCCAGGAGGCATCCGAAACAGATGCCCGAGCCACCTCAGCTGACTTCTCTCGATGATGAGGAGCAGCGACTCTACTCGGAGCTCCTCCCGGGTGTCAGTTTGGCCATTCGTGTAAAACTAATAGAAGACAAGGTGTAAAGCTTTAGCCAAAAAGGCAAAATGATTAATGTAAATGCTTTTGGTCTGCCAGTAAAATGGAAAGGAGACATGGGGCCTGCACCATGAAGCTGGATTAGCCAAGTAGCCAGTTAAGTTTCAGTTTACTTCACACCAATCTTGGGTTGTTGGTGAACTGAACTAAACTGAAACTTGACTGTCTAGTGGCTGTTTTTATTTTGCTGTTTTTTAAATGGATGTCAATGGTTTCAAGGCTTCACTATGATGACTAAGGATATATCTTAGCATTTAATGAATAGATGACTAGTTTGCTATTTTTTAACATGGTTTTTACCAGTGGTTCTCAACCTTTTGCTAAACCCCATCCCCCCCATGGTTCATTGCAGTTGGGGCCCCAGTGCCCCCCCTACACCCCCCCCACCCCACCCGCAGTGTGCGCGCATGCATGTATTTCACAAAAAACTAAAAGGAAAGAGTTAATTGTTGTCTATATTCTGACTAGTTTATTCGTTTTATATTCATTCTTTCCTTCATTTTCTTGTCGGCTTAGTCACTTTATTAATCCGGGGTCGCCACAGCGGAATGAACCACCAACTTATCCAGCAAGTTTTTACGCAGCGAATGCCCTTCCAGCCGCACCATGCACCATCCATGCAAACACCACACTGAAACGCTAACAGAGCCGAGGTTTGAACCAGCGACCTTCTTGCTGTGAGGCGACAGCACTACCTACTGCGCCAATAGCCCCTTTCACACAGTGATACCGGTAAATATCTGGAAAATTTCCGGAACGACTTTACCGGTAAATTCAAAAAAGCGCTGTTCACACAGGCGAGGACGTTACGGAAATTTTCCGGAAAAGAGCATTCACACATCCATTCCAAAATACCGGTAAATTCTGACATCATTCACCACAAATGAGCTTTAAACGGCTGCGCTTGTGTTTGTAAACATTTGACTAAATTACAAACTCTGTGGATGATCAATATTGTGAACAACTTTCGCAGGATCACTTTCGCATGTCGAGATGTTCATAATATGTGTGTGTGCAGGCGCTCACCGGCTGTTTCAAATTCACACGCAAAGCTTAAAGGTAAACAAACAACGGCTTATCATAAGCATCTCATCGATGATTATTTACACAGTTGGCATTAAGAAGAACATATAAACGTGATCTGACTAACTTCTAGCAGCTAAATGTGTCTGGAAAAATATTCAAAGGTTTTTATTCTCACAAACCGCGCGGACGTAAATGCGTCTGACTGTTCTGATTGGCTAAAGCAGACGTCTCACGTCAGCACGTTCTAGACGTGCACGCGCTTATTACGGTAATCTTCCTTCTGCATTCACACAGTGCAGCATTCCGGCAAATTGCCGGTAATGTTACAACTTCTCTTTCCAGAAAATAGCCAGAACGAATTTACGGGTATTTTCAAAAAGGACCTGTTCACACATACAACCTTTCTGGAAAATTGCCTGAAAAAGGTCTGTATGTGTGAAAGGGGCTACTGCCTCACCTCATATATTTATATGTATATAATGTATATATGTATAATGTATATATGTATATATATATATAATCTGAAAAGTCATTTGATAATATATCTCTAAGTATCATTAGTGTGAAAAGGAAGAAACGTTTTTGGCATCATGCTGTTACACAGCCTTCTTTTAACCTAGAAACAGCACTCAAACATATATTTAAGTGCTTTTTGCAGTTTCACCAAATTGTAGATAAAGTATACATTAAGCTTGTGTTGAAAAAATACCCATGTGTCTTCCCTTTAGCCTTGTTAACACTGCAGTTCTTGGTTACATTGTGTTTAAAAAGTGTTAACGTTTCTATTATGATGTTGTGTGTACACTAGGGTAAAGCTGCACACCTCTTAGTACCCTTTGTTCACATTTAAAGAGATTGTTTGAAGAAGTGCATCTGCTTAGCTCTGTTCACCAGCTTCCTCTAAAACACATCTTCCTGTTTATGCTAAAAGCTCCACCCATAATCTTCAAGTAACAGCAACATTTAAACATTTACCTAAGTGTTTATTGAAAAAGTATACATTTACAATTGCTGAAGGGTATTGCAGTAAATACTTATTAATGTAACCTTGTCAAACCTTTATAAATGTAAACATTTTACTAGATGTGTTTTTGCATAACCAAAGGTGTGTTAAAACAAATACAGCAT
>NC_141037.1:3840000-3875000 GCF_052040795.2 Danio rerio
AAACACAAAAATACAAAATTTTGTTCATTTTCAAAGACAAGTTGTTATGTTTTTGGTAGAGTATGTTATACACAAATTAATTTCAATTCTCGCACGTATCTGTATGACAAAAATAGATGTTTCTGGAGGTGTTCGGAGCCGCCTTGTGTACTTTTACCAATGTTTTATAGCCTGCATATGAAATATTTTGAATTAGAATTCGCTTAAATTTATGTAAATAATAATAATTTAATATAATGTGGTGTATCTATTCGACATAAAAAAATTGTTTTGGTGTATCTGACACTTTCGCTGACATTACCAAGTTAAATTTGCATTTAACACTGGGTTTGAAGATGCTATTCTATCCGTTATCATATCCGGAGATAAATTCATGTTGTCATATATATATATATATATATATATATATATATATATATATATATATATATACACGCGACCATTTTAAGAAATCAGATAGTTATCTGAAGTATAAAAAAGCATGAAGTGACCAAGTGTAAACATGCCCATATTATCATCATTCCTGCATTACAAAAATCCAGCTCTAGTCTTTTTCGTTCAGAACCACAGGCTTGATTTGATTGGTGGTTGTCGTAGAGGTTAAAGCAGTCCTCTGTAGAGTCGTCGCATCTGAGGACTGTTTTCTCCTCTTATAGATGCTGCTGACTTTCCTCCTGAAATAGTTTCCTGAGCAAACATACAGCACCGGGTTCAAGCAGCTATTCGAGAACGCCAAATATACAGAAAACTGGTTTCCGATATTCAGAAAATGAGCCCACTCCTTCTCATCCAAAACCTTGAGATCACAAAGCAAGTCGAGGAAGGTTAAGAAATGAAACGGACCCCAGCAGAAGAAGAAAAGAAAAGTGACGGCACACACTAGGATTGTAGCCTTCCGGTCATTTCCGTCTTCCCAATAACCGCTGTCTCGTCTACGCTTTAAAGCCCGTACGATATTAAAACAGCAGAACGTAATGACTAAAAACGGCAGAGCAAATCCAACAATGTTGAGCTGCAGTAGATGCGCGATTCTCCAATTCCCATTAGGATAATTCAACATGCATTCGACGGATTGGTGAGCCGGAATGTCAATCAGTTTTCTCATGGCAGCAGTAGGAGCGCCCATCCCCAGTCCAAACAACCAGAGGATTACGCAGATTAGCTTAGCATAGCGTTTACGCCGAAGCCATCGGGCTCTCATGGTCAATACGAGCGCTAGGTATCGGTCTACGTTCACCATGACTAGCATGTAAATACTCGTGTACATGTTGACCATGATGGACATGTTGACCACCTTGCACATGAATTCCCCATACAGCCACATGAAGTAATTAAGGATATTCATGGCCCAAAAAGGCAAGCAGACTAGTAAAATAAGGTCAGCTAGTGCCAGATTTCCCAGGTAGATCTCTGGGACGGACCATCGGCCTCTCTGGAGCAGGAATACCAGCAATACGAAGGAATTTCCCAGAATTCCCATCAAGCAGACGATGAATATGTATGGTGGGATAATGGAAAACACTAGTCGCCATTCTGTTGAGTTGAAGAAATCCAGATACGCTGGAGTGACCGATGCGTTTGGAGGATGAAGCGTCACAGATGATGTAAACTCTTCTGGTTGCATCCTAAAAAGGGAATATTGGAAATATTTAATCGTTTTAATATGCTCAAGTGAACTTTTGTTATTAGACTGTATTGTAAATAATCACTATAATAGTTATTTGCAATGATTTCCAAACCAATTAATAATATTTAAAGTTTCTAAGATGATTTAAGTTAGTGCAGCAGTCAACATATTAAAGATGAATCAAAGTAAAAAATAATCAATAGTGAAAAATCAGAAGACGCTGTAAAAATCATTCTAATGTTTTTTTGCTGTGATTTCCAAACCAATTAATAATGTTTAAAGTCCCCAAGGTATATTTAAAGTGCAAGTTTGACACCCAGTGGTTGAATTTGGTATTGCACGCCTGTCTTAAAACGCATTTCACTCGACTCCTACTCTGACAAGTCCACACAAACATAGGTTGCCAGATTGACATGAGTGTGCCTGACTAAAGAGCCTAAAGACTTATTTGAACTGTTTTCTAACTAAAAGCAATGGCATGCGATAGCAGACATAGGCTGCGTCCGAAATTGACTACTACTCAGTAGGTACTGCATTTGAATTTAAACGTACTACTCGGCCGTTAGAAAAGTACGCTCTATACAGTATGAATGTGAAAAGTATGAATGGAATTCGGACGTACTACATCCGCCATTTTGTCATGGTCACATGACCTACCTGCGTCAGTTGCGTCGCCTCACTTCCATTCATGAATTCTCTCACGGGGCATTAGCGCAGCGGGCATGGGCTGCGCACTTCAGAATCTCGCCGGAAGTAGTAAGACATCCGGGTACTTCTCGCCTACTGATTTTCGAATTATATGAATTCGGACTTACTACTCGGCTCGCATACTGATTTTGGCGTACTATATAGTATGGAAGTATGCAGTTTCGGACGCAGCCCACAGTTTCCATACTAAAAGGAGTTTTGTCCTAACCAACAGCTGAAATTTATACTTTAGAAATGGCTTCTGTTTCTCACAGGTAAACAACAACCACCTCAGGTACACCTCATGTGCTTTATTCAGTGTTAAATGCTAATAATGTGAATTTGTATGCCATTTATTGCCATACTACTGAAAGCAGCCGCAGATCTGGAAAACAAAATAAACCATTTGAAATTGACCCCAAGCCAACACATATCAGTGATTCAGCATGTACATTTAATAATGGTGAAGTGGTATAATATGTGTTAATTAGATTATAAACCTTAATATTTCATGAGTAAGTGCCCTATTCTGTGCTTCTGAATGGCTCTATTTAAATTTCTGTCGTGTTTTGTCTGGTGCAAAAAGCCTAATTGCTTATCACTGCAAATCTTGTCACGTAGCTTGTTATTAGGACACGGGGTTACAATGTAACCTGCTCACCTAATGTTTACGTTCGTAATATTGATATTATTTGCTAATTAATAAACACCTCATGTGGAACTCTGAATCTGCGTCTCATTTTGGAGTCTGCTACTGTCCACTGGTGGTCGCCTTTTTGGTCACGGACGCACATGCTTTGAGAGCCTTCATAACTGAATGAATGAAATGCATGGTTTTCCACCAAGGCAACCCGGGTGCTGAAATATTATTGGCTAAACTGGAATTGGGCAGGTTAAAAGAACTAAAAGAAAGACAGCCGTTCTGGCATGTGACGGACATTTTCGAAGCAGAATATCAGACTTCAGCATTGATTTTCAGATAAACAAGAATGTTCACTTAATATATTTGCAGATATTTCAGAAACATGGTATAGTATTTTATGCTTTAGTAGAGTCAAAAGTGCAATCAAGTGTATCCAGGGCTTTACATTAACACCCGCTAAATGCGAGTAGATTCAAGCTCTGGCGGGTTAGACAGACATCTTTACTAGCCACTTTGGCTGGTTGGAAATCATTTTGTAATTTTAGTTATGCTAAAAACAGGGTTTGACAATAAGCATGGCCTAATATTCGTGCAAATGTGATCTTAGATTGGAAAAGCAGCACGACTGACAAAAAACACTGTTCACGCGAGCAAAACAGTAAAAAATCTGGTAAATGCAGAACGAAAACATGATCACTTGATGTGATGCACGAGACTGTTAAAAAGCATGCGCACTCCCGTTTACTTGCGCAAAGCAACTGTGCCTAGAGGAAGCGCAACTGGTGTGATCGGTTCCCTTTGAAATAGACTGGACGAAGAGCGATGATCGTGCGCCCACAGTCCTGCTGCTTTCAAGAGCTCACAATTAAAAAACAAACATTATTTGTAAGCAGCAAGAGTCACTGCTTTCTTTTCAATTATTCTTTAAACAGATTATCAACAGGCGTATATTAACTGTGTGCGCGTGATCATCCTTTCATTTCAAGGTTTGTTTCACCTGCTTTCTTTTGCTCAGTTATTTTTGTTAATATGGTGTAATAATAATTTTTTACAATAACGTTGCTTTAATGGGAGATTACTCCCTGTTTATGTGTAGTTAAATGGTGGTCTGGGACTTTTAGCCAGGACAGATTTTGCATATTTTAAATACATGAATAATTCTTTTTTAAATGTAATGTTTTTTAAAAAAAAAAAAGGTTTTGTGGAATTAAAAAGTGCACCTATACAGCTATATTTTCCTTGTTTTGACACGTTAAGAATTGTGGCTAAGAAATACTTATTTGGTGAGGTCAGAGATAAATTTGGTAAATCCTGAATTTTGAGCCCTGAAAAGTCATGAAATAAAAACTGGTTGCATTGCGACAACCCATTTGCTCATGCACACTGAGCAAGCTCATACACAATGCAAACAAGAAGTGAAATGAATGAGAAGGCATGTGGACATAACGTCTAAACGACGTCTAAATCTAATAATTTTAGCATGTCAAAGTCAAATTTATGCATATAAAAGATATTTTCCCAACAAGGAAAGTGTGGCTAGTGAAAATGGCGAGTGTTTAGTAATGTTGGAGATCTACCAGCCACAGTGGCTGGTGATCAAAAAAGTTAATGTACAGCCCTGAGTGTATTAAAAAAAAAGTTTAAATAAATAAATGTAAAATGGTGAGAATACACTGTAACAAACCATTATAATACTTTTTATGCAATGATTTCCAAACCATTGAATAATATTTTTAAAACCTAAGATATTTTAAGTTAGCACATATTAAGTCGTTTAAAAAAAGTTAATCAAATTAAAAAAAAAAAAATTGTGAAAAGTTTTGGGCTAAAAGTAGAGCTACGCATCGATGAATTTGCTCTTCAGTGTTTGAACTCTCAGTAATGATTAAATCACACTGAACTGAGCTAAACTGAACTGAACTGAACTTAAACACTAAAAAACTAAACTACACTGTTCCAGTTACTATGACCATTTATGTGAGGCTGCTTTGACACAATCTACATTGTAAAAGCGCTATACAAATAAAGCTGAATTTAACTGAAAAAAGTGTCTGCTAAATTAATAAATGTAAATGTGTGTAGCGCAACAAATGTTGACATTTGTTGACTATCTTTAGCAATATACTTGCATATTCTCTGATGTTGTTTAATGGTCACTTGAACACTGATAATGTAGATAAAAATCCCCCAAAATCATACTTGTCAACGCTTCAGTTTTTCCTGGGATTCTCCTGAATTTTACAGTTCTATCATCCTGTGAAGGTATTTTCCTGTATTTCTCCCGTATTTTCAGTGTTTCTCTGAAGGGTGGCAAATAAACATGAAAGAGCCGAGCATCTGCAACCCATACCGCCGAACCACCAGGGGCTGCCCCTTGCTCTTAAATGTGAGCCTGTTCTGTGCTTTCGCTTTGTTTAGGCGAGAAAACACTTTGAAATAAAGGTAACACTTTACAATAAGGTTCATTAGTTGATGCATTTACTAACATGAGCTAATCACGAACAACACTTGTACAGCATCTATTAATCATAATTGAACATTTACTAATGCATTATTAACATCCAAGTCCATTCTTGTTAACATTAGTTAATGCACCATGAGTTAACATAAACTAACAATGAACTACTGTATATTCATTAACTAACGCTAACTAACATAAACAAATACAGTAGTTAATGTATTGTTCATTGTTTGTTCATGTTAATAAATGCATTAATTAACATTAACTAATGAACCTTATTGTAAAGTGTGACCGAAATAAATATGAAAACGGCGCGCTTCCCTTTCCTTTTCATTACAGGTGCTGTCTCCCCTTCATATGCAATCCTCAAAACTCAAATAGCAGTGCGTGACTGTCAGCAGACGCACTCCATAGTGATAAACAGACGCTGTTTCCCAAACAGGTTCTGTACTCGTGATTTGAAGTGGAGTAAAGTTCTGGGTTTTGGGTGTGTGTTTAAACAGACATATACACATAATTTATAATATAAAGATGTCGATTTTGGTCGTTTTTTTTTTTTTTTGTTTGTTTCAAACACAACTAATCTGTCCTAAATGAGCATAAAAAGTTAGGAAAGCAGTTGAATGCCTTCATTATTTTGTTAGATGTGTGCATTTTTAAAGTGAACCCTCTGTTATTTAATGTAATCAAACGAAACAATCTAAATAAATCATTCATTCGTTGCTCTTTAAAGGTTCAGGACACCCCGGAGAACTTTTTAAAAAAAATATTAACAGATGTGTGTGTGTTGTGCATCAGTTAAGACAATGTTAGCACCTGTCAGCTTTAATTGTGGGGAAAACTGGATAATTTTGAGCTTTTGTCAGCAAATTTCAGCTTCCGGGTTTAAAATGATTTTTGGGGCGGATCAAAATCGGCGACGTAGCGCAGTACTGCAAGTGCAATGATGACGCATCAGTTTCTCATTATTATTCATAGCGGAGTTTTCTTATCCTATGAGAAGAGCCGGCTGCTTAATTATTCATGAGACCTGCCAGAGTCAAGCCCGAGCTGTGAGACACGTCACAGACCCACGGCAGTATTTAGCCGTTCATGAAGGCTCATATGCGTTTGTTTCCATGATCCACGGGGTTTGTTGCATGTTTTCCCCCGCGATCTTGTCAGGGCCGATCATACAGCAAAGCTGTGTGTGCTGCTAGCATTTTGGTCGGGAGAGCAGCACGAGAATTAGAGAATGGCGGACGCTGTCTTTTATCAGGAGTTCGTTCACATTCAGACACATCACCGTGCTGCTGTGTTTGCCTAAATCCTCCAGATTACCAGCAGGGTTAATGGTTAAAATAGACAGGTCAGGAGACCTGCTGCACTGAGTCTGCTGGATACGGGGATTGAGGGAGAGTCCTCATTTATAGTGTTTACATGAACACACTTATCTTTATAATGATATAAATTGTTGTTGTCTGTATATGAAATTACGAATAACAAATGTAGCAGGGCATCACTGTTCACTGTTCATTTCTTTGCATTTTAACTTTGTAAACTATAAACTCAAGCGTCTCCTCACGTTTTGTCTCATTTTGTGAGCTAGCTTCGTTCGCTCACGTTCTCCCCTGCTGGCCACGCCCACTCCTGCCCTTTGCTCGCGGAGCTCCACGCCCATTAATCATGCATCTTTTGAAAAAATTCTGAAGTAGACTTTAACCGAAAGAGGGGGGTGTCATGGCCCTTTAATCAGAATGTGTAAGTTATACAGCGAAGAAATGGCTAAGGAGATTTGATAGCTTGATTCTGTTTCATAATAATAGCTATTCATTTTAATAAGCTGAACTGTTTGCTAATTTATTTGCTGCTAATGTATACTATATTTCTTTTGTAATTAATAATAATAATAATAATATAATAATAAAAATAAATATATGTAAAATAATAATTATTTTCTTTTGTAAATAATAATAAAAAAACATAATACTGACAATTTACCGGTGTATTTACAATAAAACAGCTCCTAATGAACATGTTTACTAATTTGGGGATTTATTTGTTAACTAATTTAATCTCTTATTTTGTTGGGCATATGCCTTATTTTCACATCCTAATGTTGATGGATATGCCCAAAATATTGTTAGCTTAAAATTCTAACATTCCTTTTACATTCATTTTTAGCAGACACTTTTAGCCAAAGCAGCTTATATATGAGGATGAAAGCAGCACTTAAAATGAGCTTATTCATTCATTCATTCATTCATTCATTCATTCATTCATTCATTCATTCATTCATTCATTCAACTAGTAACTTTTAATCAACTCTCCAATTTGTCAAATGAACACTAATTTTGTTTAAAAAGACAAAAACAAAATGAATACCAAACAAAACACACAGTAAGTTTGGTTTAAAAGTTAATGCAACAGATCTAATATTTAAAATGAGAACAGAAAACTTTGTGCCTGCTCTAATGCAACAGTTAGATTATTTACAATGTAATGGAAGCATGTTTCAAAATTAAGTCAATGTAAATCAAAAAAAAAAAAAAAAGGTCACACTTTACAATAAGGTTGTATTAGTTAGTGTTAATGCATTTATTTACATGAGCAAACAATGAACGGTACATTATTGTATTTGGTTGTGTTGAAGCAAATACAGTTGTTCATTGCTAATTCACAGCATTAACAAACATGAGTTTAGATGTTAGTAGTGGATAATTGATGAACTATGATTAATAGATGCACAATTATTGTTCATGTTAGAAAATACATTAACTAATGAAACCTTATTTTAAAGTGTGACCCAAAAACATATATAATGTGTACTTGCCTTACGCCACGAGTAAATTTCTGGAAGTATCAGGTATTCCTCACTTTCTCCTCACAGTCGTCCTCTGGTTTTAGAAGTGTCTGTTGAGAGACGGAGAGCAGCTCTGTCTATGCAACCACATTCCTCCACGATCTGTTTACACAAACACTATCAGCCCACTGAAGAGAGATGAATTAAGACTTCAACGTAATGCAAACTTTACATTTGTGGGCCAAAAACTCTCTGGATGTTGTATAATATATATACGTCACATGATACTAATATAGCACATACTAAATATTACTCAAATTGGGCAGTTTATATGGTTGATGTCAGAATTATTAGCTGTCCTAAATTATTAGCTTCCACATTTTCTGTTTAACTGAGAGACGATTTTTCCCCAACACATTTCTAAATGGTTTTAATAACTGGTTTCTTTTATCTTTGCCATGATGACATACATAATATTTGAGTTGATATTCTTCTAGACACTAGTATTCAGCTTAAAGTGACATTTAAAGGCTTAACTAGTGTCACGATCACCAGCGATCTTTACTCCTTAGATCGCTGGAAAAGGTGCACTATCACTAATGGACTACAAAACAGCCATTTCATGGACTACAACTTCATACATGCACTCCGCTTGTCACATCTGTCAGTGACCACCTGAGGGCGCTGTAGTTCAATGGACAATGAGTGAAACTACAGCGCCCATAAAGACTACATTTCCATGCATTCTTTCATGCACACACCCGGTCTGTCATTTACATTGATTACAACCACAGCTGTTTCCATTCTCCGTGATTACCAGGACTATATATTCAGTCATTCAACCACAGTTTGTCATCGCGTCGTTTGTCTTTCTTGTACCCAGTAAGTCTGTTTTTCCTAGTTGTTGTTCCTGATCTTGCCTCGTATCTTGCTTTAGTCTAGTTCATGTTTATCTGTCTTAGTTTCTTGTTTTGTTGTTTATTTGTTACTTTGCACTTTGATATTTCGGATTTTTGTTCACTGTTTTTGCACTTTAATATATTAAAATCTGCACTTGAATCCGCTATCTTTTGTTCCCGTTTTTGTTATTGTTTTGATCACGCCTAACATGACACCGCTCACACACACATGTTCCGCATCCTGACTGATTGCACAAACGCCACTGGAGGATTGTCAAGGACTGATTACTAAGGGTGTCACGATCCTCCAAATCCTCAATTCGATTACATTTTCGATTCTAAAGGCACGATTCGATTTGATTTTCGATTATGAATAATTATTTAATTAATGACCAATTAATTATTTGTAGCCTACCGTTTAAACTACCTGACCTGCATGGTCTTTGTTTTACCCATAAACAAATCATACAGTAAATGAATAAAGGCAAGATACACACATAATTACCACGTGTCAATCACTTTATCTGCGGGACTCGTGAATAGGCAGTGATCTCTGTCGTTATAATGGCGTCGGTAAAAACGACGCACAACCAGCAGCAACCAGCCAACAGTATCCGAGGTGTTCACTAAAATGACAAAGTACAAGTGAGTGAAAGATTGAAGCAGTCCTCTGACTGCCTGGACCTGCTGTCTCGAGCGCATGGCTGTGTGTGCGTCTGTGTCTGTGTGGTCACGTGATGTGCATTTTCAGAGGTAGTGAGGAAGGAGGGCTGCTCAGAAATGCTACACGCCACTGTGGATGTCAAATCGTTGTCGTTCTAAACTGCCATTCAAAAACAAAGACAGTGTAAACAGGGCCTGAGTGTGTACTTTTCGCGAGCGGATTAGCAACGGGGGAGGACGGAGGATCGCGATGCCGGTGTTGTCTATCAGATGAATCGTATGTAATACGTACAAAGCAGAGCTTGCAAAACTGTGTTTTTTTTTGGTCGACAACACGAACGTTGTCAACATAACTCACTGGAAATACAAAATACTTCCACACCGGCGACTTTATTGAAAGAGGAGAGGGTTTAAGTTCTGTCGACGGGTCTCCTGCTTCTGCAGTTTAACAAGCTCTTCAACAAGCCTGTTTTTTCCCGCTTGGCAGGCCAAGCTGACGTGACATGGGGGCGTGGCAGCATTGACGATTCTATTTTTTGATTCGATAATCGAAATTGAGCATAAATTTTGATCGATTTCGATTAAAAAAGGACATCGTGACACCCCTACTGATTACACAGACTTTTTAATCAGCACATACACTCACTCCGGTTGCCGAGTCTTGTTTACATCTAGTGACATTACAAGTAGGGTTGGGCCGATAGACGATGCCACCCTCCATCGCCGATGGCCGACAAACACCACGATGCTGAGCCGGCCCGCCTCTGCCCCTGTTGCAAATCCGCTCGCGAAAAATACACACTCCGGCCCGGTTTAAACTAATAGGTCTTCGTTTTTAACTGCATTTTAGAATTAAAACGATCCACATCCACATTGGCGTTTACCATTTCTGAGCAGCCCTCCTTCCACACTACAGCTGAAAACCAAGCGGCAACCTCCCGCTCTCCCTCAGGAAGCCAATACGGAAGTAACTAAAACTGCAATTCATCCGAAATTCCGCTAGTCCTGGCCGCTCCTGGCTCCAAAACAGAACAAATTTCAATTGAGCCCACTGTTAGAATGGCCAACTTTACAGCAGAAAAAAGGGTGTTTACAGCCTGGTACAAAAAAAGATTTTGGTTCATACAGCTAATATTACCCTTCATGACAACTGTGAGGGGGTGAATTTTTTTATAACTCATCAGTTTCCTTCATATTAAGTTATATTAAGTTTGCATAATTAAGGGAGTGGCCACTTGAGTGACAGCTAGGTCCTGCTGGTCGCCGTCACGTCACCTCAGCTGAATCCTGCAGATTAGCCACTGAACTCGGCATATTTATCGTATTTCTGTGTTGTTTTATGTGGCTTTACACAGTCAACTGCCTTTTGGACTTGTTTCCTACAATTATTGGATGGCATGGCATGCTGAGTGCACTTAATTGTGCTCACAAACCATTCACGTGGCCTCCGTTCCCCATGTGAGTAAAGTTATATACTTATACACCATCTCTATACATGTATTTGTTTATTTAAGATCATTTATCATTTATATTTATATTTATATTTAGAGCTGTAATGCACTCCAGAATCTGACGAATTGATTAGCTGTAGGCTCTAGATCAGTCATCTGAAGCGTTGTCATAAAGTGTTATGCTGGATTTCATCAATAGTCTTACATTAACTAACACAGACTGTATCTGAAGTGTTTGGAAGTAATTTGTGTTTTCCTCCTGTTGAAAAACGTCATAAGAACAATGTTTAGTGGCTCAATGTATTACAGCAGTGTTTTTAAAAGACTAAACACTTTATTGATATAGTACAGCCAAGCTAAAGTTGTCAGAACACAAACGAGTCGCAGGTGATAAAGTATTAAGCGTTCTCCCAAAGTAAAGTGTGTCTGAACCAGGTCTAAGCTAAATGCCAGCAGGAGTCTGAAGCTCCGCTCACTCTCAGCTCTTTGCCCTTGTTTGGTATCCCGCCGTGGGTGTGATGACACGCAAACAAAATGGCGACAGTTGGCCGCGCCTACTTGTGGCTTCTTTTGCGCTCTTTAGAAACCTATGGGTCACGTCACGGATACTACGTCCATATATTTTACAGTCTATGCTGAAAACGCACATCACGTGACGCACACACACTGTCATGCGCTCGAGACAGCGAGTCCAGGCAGACAGCGGGTCAGTAGACTGCTTAAATATTTCACTTTCACACTTAGTAATTTTAGCAAACAACTCAGATACTGTTGGCTGGTTCCTTTTGGTTATGCACCTTTTTTACCAACCAAGTTTGTCGACGCTATTATAACGACACAGATCACTCTGCCTATTCACGTGTCCCGCGGAAAAAAAAGTGATTGACAAGAGGTAATTATGTGTGTAACTTACCTTTATTCATTTACTGTATGATTTGTTTGTGGGTAAAACAAAGACCATGTGGGGCAGTTAGTTAAAACGGTAGGCTACAAATAATTAATTTGTTATGAATTAAATATTCATAATTAATTCACCTCCGACTTTGACGACGATGCCATCGTCCATCACGATGTTTCATATTAGACATCATACAATGCCAAATTGGTCGACATTTCCCAACCCTAATTACAACGCGTTTACTTTGTGTTGTTTTCCCTTGTTTGACCCTTGCCTTATTAATCTGTTTATCTCTGTCTGCTGCCTACCTTCTGACCTCTTGCCTGTTACTTTTACTACATTTATGGATTGCCTGCATACATCTGTTTGACCACTGCTTACCTGACCTTGCTATTAAACCTGCATGTGGATCCGCACCTCTGTTGTCAGTGTCACATTCCCTGGTTACAACTAGGTTAATTAGGGTAAAGCTAGGGTAATTAGGCAAGTCATTGTATAGCAGTAGGGGTGTATTGATTTATTGTTGTACGATTTATTTATTGCGATGCAAAAATGTCACACTATGCATCGTGGCGTTATGCCAATTTTATTACGATATGACGTGCGTTTTCTCTTATTAGTTGAGCTGTTTGCACGTGAGCTACGTTCCACCTGCTGTCACACGAGAGTTCAGATTGCAGCAGCAGTAATGTTAGCAGACCAAGATGAGTGGAGCTGAAATAGAGGATGGTCCATCCTCTCTAAATCAGACGTCTGGCAACATTTCGGTTGTACAGTCATTGCTTTAGACTCGTCCGCTTTTTGACACGCATACTGGGTCAAACATAGCCGAAGTTTTAAAGTCTTCACAGTGATTTACATACTTTGCACAGCGACATGGATACCTCCTAATGGTGTTGAAAGAGTCACATACTGTATTTATAAGGTACAATTCACCCTAAAATATCATTCTGTCTTCATATAATGATGTATTGGCGGCCGCAAAATCACACATGACGTGAGCTGACCGTGAGCTGCTACTACAGAGGGCGGACTAGATAGACGCGCGCGCGTCTGCTTCAGTGAACAGAACCTGCAGGTTGTGACGAACAGGTAATAAAACAGTAAACAACATTCAGTTTGTGGAACAGAGTGATCGTTCAGGAGCCGCGTGGGAAGTATGAACAGCATTTAGCAGTGGAAATGAAACCGAAAGCGTGCACATTATTTAAACAACCATATCGCATTTTAGAGTTATGATTACGACGAGCATGAACTCTTTTGAGTACAGAGGTACACAAAAATGCACGTCAACATGATACACTTGATAGCGCCGACCTCAGCGACGCCGAAGAAATAGTAAACCTGCCTAAACTGCTGAAAAGAGCCACGACTGTCCTGTGTAATGAAAAGACGGCCACCCTGTCACTCATCATGCCCAACATGAAGACAGCCATCCATAAAAACCTCTCAGACAGATACACATCAGTTCAGGATTATCTTATAGAACTGCTGATTACCTGGAAATGTAGATTGCACACACAAAAACGCCAGTGACCAAGCAAAGCCTTAAGCTCTTACTGTTAAATTCAATTGAATTGAATCATTTCAATAATATTTTATAAGAAGTTTTTAAATTGTTTTATTTTCCAGAGACAGGCCTGTTTAATTTATTTTCTTAAAGAAGGTTCAGTTTAACAAGTTGAAACAAAAGAAATACATAAAAAATTGTTTTACTTGGTAATTAATTTTTTTTAATAAAATTTGCATTTCAGTTTAATTTTCAATTTTTATTCCAAATATCGTGATACATATCGAATCCTGAACATTATATCGTGATACACATTGTATCGTGAGCTGAGTGTATCATTACACCCCTATATAGCAGTGTTTTGTTCAAGAGACAATCCAAAACAAATATTTCTTAAGGGGGCTGATAATATTGGCCCTAAAATGGTTTTAAAAAAAAATTAAAAACTGCTTTTATTCTAGCCGAAATAAAACAAATAAGACTTTCTCTAGAGGAAAAAATATTATAGGAAATGTTGTGAAAAATTCCTGAATCTGTTCAACATCATTTAGGAAATATTAGAAAAAGAACAACACAGGAGGGCAAATAAATATGATTTCGACTGCATAAGCAGTGTGGCATTTTATTTATCATCTGCTATATTTATTACACTTCCAGTCGTCATATTGGCTAAATTTATTCTAATATCTATTAATTTTGTGACTAGAAATAGTTTTGATCACAGTGCATTATATTAATTATTAATATTTTTTGTTCTTGGCAGTCTCTTGTTATGGTGGAGAAGCTTTATACCTTAAAAACAAAGAGATGATTCACATTTTTACCAAAGCCAGATTGCTCCATTCTTAGCTTTTCCCCTCATATTTATGCCATGCATTTTCGGTCAAAATGTAATTTCAGGAGTGACAGAAGAAAAAACATGAATATTTTTTAAGTGCGTGTTTTATCTTAGATAGATTTGGTTAAGAATTGTTTCCCTTTTTTAAAGATTTTAATTTAGATAAAAAAAAAAACTTTCATGTATTTTTATGTTTCATTAAAGGTGATACATTGACGGTTTAAAATCGTATATTTGTGTGTGTTCACGAGTAAAAAAAAATACACTTTATTTATTAAGGATTTTAATTTTGTGATTAATGATTTTAACATTATCGATGATTTTAACAATAATTAGTAAAAACATTCATAAACTATTGTGCTACTAAAAACATTAATTCATGATTATTTGCAAAATCAGGTACCAATTTTTTTACGTTAGATGTAGTGCACAGCAGGAAGTTGAAATTTATATTGTTATTGTTATACATTCATCATTTATTAACATTTATTTACACTAACATATTTTAATATTATTTTTATTTAACACATTTGTACTTTTATCTTAATATCTTATTTTGCTTTTTGTAATTAGAATTATTAGATTATTTTAATCTACTTGTTTTGTTAATATAAATGTGTTCATTTTTAAAATATTTATTTAAACTTGTTGCTTTTACATTAATTCAATGATTTATTAGTTTTAATATTGTTTTCACTTTTTTCATGTCTCCCTGGACCTCAAACTCCTCTGCTATAACACACACATGCGATGCTGCAGATCTGCCACCAGAGGTCGATGTGAGTCAACTGTGATCAGCAAGCATATTGCATGTGTTCAGAAATTAATTGAAACTTGGAGCACAAATATTACTCTGTGTTCCTTTCTCTTACTTTTTAAAGTGAGGTGGTCGGATGTAGCTGTATTGAGGTGCTTTAAGAAAAGTGCTTTTGCAACTGTTTATTCTCTGTATATTATCTTCCAGAAAAAGACAAAAAAAAATTATTTGGATTAGTTTATTACAATATAAAACAGGCAAATATTGGAGAGCATCTTTTTCTTGCAGCAGCACAGCAAAGAATGCATTGAAAATTAATGTAAAGCACAGGGAAATTATTGTTTTTGACTTTATTATTATTTGCACCTTAATGCAAATAAGGGTCTGGGACCCTCCAGTCCCCCTCAATGTGAACACTGCCTGTAGCTATCAGATTAGTCATGTACTGTATATTATCTAATACCCCTACATTTTAAAGGTATTAGTAGTTTCTGTGGCATTATCACGGCTAATACTTTATCTAATGTTAAACCTTTATTAGGCATTGTGAGAAGCGCTGGTGTTGAATTGGGTATTGCACTGGATGCACCACGATATGCCGTGACCGAATTGTAACTGTTTTCTATGAAGCTCGCACAATGTGCGATACGCCGCCATTCGTTGACTTGCGTTGTTTAGCAGTGTATACAAAACAATGTTAAGATCGCTTGACGTGAAATAAATAAACCAGTAGAGATGTGCTGTTGTTGATAGCGTGTGCTACCGTCACAGTAGATTTCTATCGTAATACACCATAACTTAGTGTGAAGAGCATGTTAACTCTTAAAGGGACATTGCTTGCAAGCAGTGTTGGGATCACAAAGCTGATAGCTGTAACGGAAATTAGAGCGCAACGGCCTGCTTATATTGGTGATTGAAGAGGTGGTCTCGTTACGCTTTCAAATAAGCCCCGGAGCGGTTTGTTTGTGGTGAGAACATGATCCGAACTAAAACAGACCCCACCACAAAAAGTACTGCGCCTTTTGGGACTAATCCAGCGGCAGTAGGCTGATGCATTATGGGATGTGGAGAAAAAAAATTTGATGACAACACTTTACCAAAAATTTTAAACAGAGAGACATAGAGGGAAAACACATAACCTGATGGATCTTTGGTAATTTTGGTCCCACTTTATATTAAGTGTCCTTAACTACTATGTACTTGTATCAAAAATAAAGACAATGTACTTACTGTGTTTATAATGTATTTGAGAACACTTGTGGTGCTCTTAAGTTGGGATAGGGGTTGGGTTATGAACAGGTTTGGTGGTATGGGTAGGTTTAAGGGTGGGTTACGGTGTAAGGGACGGTCAGCAGTGTATTTACAAATGTAATTACAGAAGTTAAATACAGGTGTAGTTACGTTCAGGTATTTTTTCAAGCATAAGTACACAGTAAATACATGTATTTACACGATAAGTACATTGTAACAAACTATTCTTGTGTAAGTGCATATTAGTTAAGGCCACTTAATATAAAGTGGGACCGTAATATTTCATAAAAGACGATGTTGCAGTTTAGCTAAATTAATTCACGCCTCCTCCTGAAATTACTAGCGATGCACCTTCGCCCTTTGCGATGGATTAAAACATTGTTTTCCAGCTGTCATTCTCGAAATGTATAGTTTGTCTAAAGCAGGGGTGTCAAACTCAATCCCTGGAGTGCCGAAGCCCTGCACAGTTTAGTTCCAACCCTGCTCCAACACACTTACCTGTAGGTTTCAAACAAGCCTGAAGGACTCAATTAGTTTGATCAGGTGTGTTTAATTAGGGTTGGAACCAAACTGTGCAGAGCTGCGGCCCTTTTGGAGCTGAGTTTGACACCTGTGCTCTAAAGTGATGCATATAAACTATATAGTATATTATGAGCAGGGATACAATCAGCCAGTGCAGTCGTAGCTCCATAGTCAAAAGCCATATTTTGTGTCTGCCGGTTTGTTTACTTGCGGGAGTTCATATGCATTTTCCTGCACGTGAATTCTGACCAATCGAAAAGCAGTTTAGGAAATATGTTCAGCAACATCTGGCCAATGAGTGATGTGTATTTTGTCACATGATTGCATTTTGGTGGTGTGAAAAGGACCCAAATATGGCAGAAAATGCTACAGTGTATCAAGCAAACTACAGATGTGAAAGCACCCTTAGGGCGTACTCGCACTATATACAGTTGTTTTGAACCGGGCCAAAGCATGC
The DNA here is from genome assembly GCF_052040795.2 of Danio rerio. Lineage (NCBI taxonomy): Eukaryota > Metazoa > Chordata > Actinopteri > Cypriniformes > Danionidae > Danio > Danio rerio. Next base: position 3,857,447 of record NC_141037.1, read on the forward strand.
TTGTCCCCCCCTCCCGTCTACCCCGACGGCCCGCACTCACATTACATTCAGGCCTGGGCACGATTACGTCATCGATGCTTTGCTGTTCAGTAAGCACTCTCGCTCAGCACAGTGGAGATTTTTTGAGTTTTATCACTTTAGTCGTTTGATATGCGGTGACACGCAGTCAGATATTTCGCCGAACAGATCAGCCACATTTGACGCTCATAAACAATCATAAAGGTCTCGTGCTGCAGGAATTAGGAGGTTTGCTTAAGGTGCACAGTTGTCATGCAGTGAGGGGTTTGCGTCTTTAACCACTTAAACTCTGCCGACCCGGGTCCGTGATGTCATCGACTTTCGCTTTCAGATTTAAAGGGCTAGCATTGCACCAGACCCCCGTAAGTGGTTTCGTTTAAAAGTGTAGAATCTATATTTTATGCACATATGCATCACTTTGTTTTTTATTCTACTGTATAAAAGTTATTTACACTTAAATACACAGTATTTTGGATACCCGAGCTGGGTATTTTACATTGGTTCATTTTCATATTTTTTTATATGACACATGTACAAGTTATAACTCAAATGAAAGCTCTTGCCGGTGCTCATACGGTTCTAGCATTCTTTTTACTGAATTATATTCACATATCAAACAGTTGTCGAATGAATCGCGGTGTTTCCATGGTGCAGAAGTGAAAACAATACATTTATGATCAATAAGCAGCCCCAGATAGCACAGACAGCTGTCATCTCTTACCTTATGCTGTGTGCTTCAGGGTCATTCTCCTCTGTTTTTGAGGTGATGTGCATAAGTAATCCTTTTATATGTCTGACGTGGTCCAAACACAGTGAATTATGTTTGATCAAACAAAAGAATAGTGAAATATATGAAAACAATGATCGCTCCCTGTGGCTTGTACAGCACCTCTCATCAGTTGGAATACAATAACTTCTGCATAGATTATGGTGGAGACATTTTTCTTTTTTCCTATGATTACAGACATGGAGCCACCAAAATTAATTACAGCACGCTAGACCACACAGAACCTAAAAGATACACTTTCAAATTTGAGTTTATAAAAAACAATACAAAAAGCGCCTCTTTTTTTAGGTGTTTATTATAACACAGACGACATATACAGATATTTCAAACACTTTCAATAGTGTTTTATAAAAATTCAAAGGGTTTTCTTTAAAATTATACAAAATTTTTGCATTTACACCTCTGCATGTGGATTTAGGAAGCTTTTAAATTTGGGTAGGCAAAATCCAGGCGGATATCCCCAAATAGCAGCAGAGTTTGTTGTTTATTAAGTGGTTAATAAACTGCGACAGTTTGCGTTCACTTTACAGTAAGATTGATTAATTAATCCATATGAAACGGTGCCTTAAAACTCGCATTTTGCATTCAGTTTCGGGCTTTGGCGCGTTTTGCACTCACACACAAGCGTACCGCGCCAAAGCCCAAGTGAACCGCGCTCTGGCACACCTCTTCCTACCGGGCCAGGGCCGGCCATTCTCAAACGAGCTGGGAAACGGGCCTGGGCACGGTTCAGAAAGCATAGTGTGAGTAGGTCCTTAGACAATCGCAAAAATGAGCACACTGCCACATTGAAGAATAAGGTCAATACACTGAATGCATTAATGCAGGCTGAACAAACAGTGACAGAAAACACTTTTAATAACCTAAGAAATAGGGATGTAACGGTATCAGAATTTCACGGTACGGTAATACCTCAGTATGAATGTCACGGTACGGTATTTATTGAATCATTTACAGGAAAAAACAAAACTTATGAAAATACTCCAAAAAAGTGCCAAAAGTGTCAATATCTTACAAATTAGTCATCTATCTGTAAGCTTTGAAACAGGAACTTCAATTTTAATAACAAAAAATTATTAAACCATGTAAAAAAATTAAGTTTCAATTTAGTATTGTTGAAAACTCATCACATTCAACATTTAATCACTCACTCACTTAGATAGAGATGGGTTTAAAGGAAAATTATCATATAAATATAATCTGGTAAAAGCTGGGATCTCTGGGTATTTACAATGTCCCCTGCAACAGAAAAAAACCCTCTCCTTTGGGACTGAGGTTTCTGGGACAAGAGAGATATGACTTGGCCCAGGTTGACAGCAGTGGGTAACGTTGTGCATTGTCTTTCCCCCACTTGAGAGGACAAACCATGAGTGAGATAGAGGTCTCATGTCTGCATCAATCTGAACAGTGTGCTGACAACACTGCTATTCAGTATGCGCGCGACAACACAGCTGATAAGAACTTGCGCGACAACACCGCTATTCAGTACGCGCGCGGCGACAACACCTGCTTTAGAGTTTTCCAGCTCTTTTTCATCCCCGCTTCTAGCAGCACACTCCATTTCCGCATTACTGGATCTGTAGCGACAACAGACCGCAAGGGATGATGGACAAGCATGGGCTGATGGGAATTGTAGTTTCCGCTACCTCCCGTTCGCTTCATTCGCCTGAGCAAATTTTCTCAGAAGACCTATAGTTTTACCGAGTCATGCGACTTCGGTAATATCGAAAAAAATTAATATTGCGGTATGACGGTATTTACAATACCGTTACATCCCTACTAAGAAAGCATTTAGGTGCCTCCACAACTTCTTCCGTCATCAAAATGTTTTCATACATGCAATTTGAATGACGCAGGAAAAGTTGATCATGGATCATTACACCCCTAATATGTGTGTGTGTTTGTGTGTGTGTGTGTGTGTGTGTGTGTGTACACATGTATGTGCAAGTCACGAAAGTTTAAATATTCCATAAATTTTAAATATATATCTGTATAATATTTTAAATTCAGTTGATGCTTTTTACATGTTTTATGTTTAGAGAAATAAGCTCATTATTATGGTAAAAAAATACCCCTGAAAAGTTCCATGGGGCAAATTTTACTTACTGTACAAATGCTTTCCAGAGCTGGCAGTGCAGATTTTATTTTTAAGGGTGGAGGTTTTGTTTAAAAAGCTATGATGAATTTATACCACTCATTTAAGAAAAAATATATGCTTTTTTTTTTGAGGGAATGCTGACAGATTGTAGTACAGCCGCCCACTGCTCTGTTACAAACCACAGTCTTCTGAAAAACACGTCTGCCCATCGAGGCATCACTGGAAAAACATCATTACAGAGAGGGTTATTCATAGACAAAGAGGAGCGGGTTAAAGAGTCATTACTGGAAAGTCTGGCGCGCTTTCCTTAATTTGACCAACTACTCATTTTCTTACCCTGGAAACAGACAGTTTGCAAACATCAACTGTCTGTCCGATTTCAACATGCATTGGACAGGCAAAAAGTGGCATGGTGTTATAACTGCTTTCAGGGGTCATTCACACACAAAATAAAACATTCATTTATTTGTTTTCTTTTCGGCTTGGTTCCTTTATTCATCATGGATCGCCACAGTGAAATGAACTGACAACTTATCCCGCATATGTTTTACATAGGGAACACCCTTCCAGCTACAAGCCACTATGAAACGGCCACACACACTCATTCACACTCATACACTACGGACAATTTAGTTCATCAGTTCCCCTGTAGCGCATGTGTTTGGACTGTGAGGGAAAACCGAGCACTCTGAGGAAACCCACACCAATACAGGGAGAACATGCAAACTCCACACAGAAATGACAACTGGCCCAGACGGGACTCGAACCAGCGACCTTATTGCTGTGCAGCGACAGTGCTAACCACTGAGCCACCGTGTCACCCCAGAAGCATGGGCTTAAATCTGATTTATCAGTAAGGGGGGACAATAAATATAAAATTTCTTTTAAGCATTTTTTTGAAGGGGACACAAATAATACATGTTTTGAAGGGGACACAAATAATACAGCCGAGTTGTACTAATAAAGAAATGTTTGGTTTCATCATCATTATTATTATAGCATGGAGACTACGTCATTATGATAATTTTCAAAGTTTTTCTCAGGTTCAATGAAAGGAAATTTTTCTTTAAAACTATTTATTGCATTGTTTGTTGTGTTGTTTACAGTCAATAGTCTGACTCCTGAAGCAGAATAAATGCAGGAAAAGACATTTTCCATACTCATAATAACTGACTTTACATTACACTGATCATATTGTAAATCAGTGAGCCTGTGAAGTTTATCTGCTGAACAGCCACAACTTCAAAAACATTTTAAAAAATTGTTCACCCTCCAAAAGAATTGTCATTATCCCTTCAATAAAAGCACAAGAGCCTTACCTGACACTGTACATCTGAGTCTGACTGACCCTGCTCTGCCTGATCCTCAGTCAGTTCTTTCTCCTTTGCCTGTGATTAATATTGTGACATTAGTATTTTCATAAGCACTCATTCTTTAAGCCAAATTGCTTAATATGTAAACTTTTTGTACTTGACGTTTAGCTGCACTGACAAATGATCTTAAGTCCATTTTCTCTGTCATTTAATCCAATGCATGACACTGCAATGCAAGTTTATTTATGCTGTAGAACATTTCATACACAATGCTAATTCAAAGTGCTTTACATAAAGAATGCAAAACTCATAAAAGTAATCACAACAATATAAACAAGGAATTAAAAAAGTTTATCGTATTAATTTTAAATCAATTGAGTAGCTTCACAGAATTGAAACTGGTTGTATAAAAATGCGTGAAAATCATTTCACCTTATACCCTGCTGATTAAAATGTACACGAGTGCTGTTTTATGTTAATGGTGCTTCTAAGTGTGCGTTAAATTATTTACTATTCATGGACTATAAATTAAAAATGTAAGAAGACGCTACATTAATAATATTCACCTATTACATGCGGAGTGAAATGTCTGTAAATCCTGAGTGTACAGCAGGTGGCGCCACAAGCAAAGCTCATACTGCACTGAGAGAATGCGTTCAGTCTGTGCATGTGTTTGAAAACGTAACGTTCTGTAGTGCATTTAGTGATTGTTTAAGGCAGGGGTCACCAATCTCGGTCCTGGAGGGCCGGTGTCCCTGCAGGGTTTATCTCTAATTTGCCTCAACACACCTGCCTGGATGATTTAAGTATACCTAGTAAGAGTTTGATTAGCTTGTTCAGGTGTGTTTGATTAGGGTTGGAGATGAAATCTGCAGGACACCGGCCCTCCAGGAACAAGTTTGGTAACCAGTGGTTTAAGGCCATTTGGTGATTTCAGTCATCATACAGTAGACATCTTCACCTTCTCATCCATCTAAACAGTCTCAGTGATGATTTTGCGTCTTTTTGACACTTTTAATTAGGGGTGTCAAAATTAATTTTTTTTTCGGTGCACCGCGATGCAGACGTGGACAATTCGGTATCAGTTCAGTAATAATCATAACCGGTTATTATGTACTGACATCATTTATCTCCTATGTGCTCTGTCACGAGGGAGGTGACCGCTGGTATTTACAACACTCAGGAGCCAACTCAGGGCCGGCCCGTGGCATAGGCAGTTTAGGCAAATGATAAGGGCGCTGTATATCCAGGGGGGTGCCAGAAATAAGCGCAGTTAAGTTGGTTTTGTTTTCGATATTTCTGACACACATTCAGTGATAGACGGCAATAACTCAAAAACCTCTTACCCTAAAAAGATCTAAAGTGTGTTTCCTACAAAAAGACAAAGCTGGTTATGTTTCACAGCTGCCTTTTTTCTTATCTTTTTCGCTCGATAATACAGCCACTGCTCCCTTTAAGCCCTCGCAATATGCGTTTAGCCGAGAGAGCTTGCGTGGAGCGGAGCTCTCAGTAAGGGACCGTCGGAAAAGTGCCCCCTTTTTTTTTTTTTTTCTTTCTTTTTCTTTTTGTGCTCTGCTCAGCGCGAGCTCTCCCGGCTTAACGCATATTGAGAGGGCTTAAGTGTGTGTGTGCGTGTGTCTGTGTGTTTGGTGGTGTCTATGTTTATGTATGTGTGTGAATGAGAGACAGTGTGGTGCTGTTTGTCTGTGTGTTTACACAGACAGCTTGTTATAGCCTCCCCCCAAAATATAACAATATGGAAAGCATCGTCAATGCACTGTGATGCACAGAGATATCGAATTGAACCGAATCGATGGCATGATAATCGTAACCAAACTGTGAGACCAGTTTATGTTCACACCTCTACTTTTAATGCTTCCACACTGTCATGTTTGCTGCATTTGATAAGAATGTCTCCAGGTTGGCCTTTATGCTGTTTTTTTTATGTGCTATTTGATTGGATCAGAATCATCGGGATTGATTCTTCTACTTAGCCAATGACCTCAGTGAGAAAAACAAGCCACAGTAATTTGATGTTGAGTAATTTGATGTTGAGCATTTAAACACAGTGGTCAATCAGCAGTATTCAAGAATTCACTGGACAAAACTCCAATGTTAGTGGCAAATGGACATTTTTTTCTTTCTTAAATTTTAATACTTGGAGGTACCAAAGTTGGGGTGAAGATGTTTTTGACATCCCCACCACAAAGCCATTTTAGATTTTTAACATCTCGAAATATAAAATGGCATGTACGTTTTTGTACGTAAGATTTTAAGTGTAATCAGTTTGACAGTAATTTACTATTATTCTTCCATTAATTTCAGGGTAATGATTTTTAACACCAGCATACAAAAAGTACTGAAAAAACACAGTGATTTTAGATTTTTTTTAATGCATTTCATAGCTTAAAATGAAAAATGCACAGTTCTTCAATGTGTCTTACCCCATATACACAGTAAACATATGTGCCAAGCAAGAAAAATGATCATTTCACTTTGTGCCTGAGAAAATGTTGTATTAACCATATGTTGTAAATTAGATAGAGTAGTAAAAAAGTATGTGCATTTGGACGCTTTACCCAAAACAAACAGAATTATTCGTTAAGGTCTTTACAGCGCATCCGGAAAGTATTGATAGTGCTTTACTTTTTCCACACTTTTTTATGTTACAGACTTATTCCAAAATGGATTAAATTGATTGATTTCCTCAACATTCTACACACAATCCCCATAATGACAATGTGAAAAAGTTTTAGAAATTATTGCAAATTTATTTTAAATAAAAAAAAAAACCTGTACATCAGTATTCACAGCCTTTGCTCAATGCTTTGTTGATGCACCTTTGGCAGCGATTACAGCCTCAAGTCTTTTTGAATATGATGCCACAAGCTTGGCACACCTGTCTTTTTTATTTTTTTGCCCATTCCTCTTTGCGTTCACCGAGTTGTTGTGGAGCCACTCCATTGATATTTTGGTTGTGTTCTTTGGGTCATTGTCCTGCTGGAAGATGAACCGTCGCCTCAGTCTGAAGTCAAGAGCATTCGGAAGCAGGTCAGGTTCATTCAGGATGTCTCTGTACATTTCTGCATTCATCTTTCCCTCTATCCTGACTAGTTTTTCAGTTCCTGCTGCTGAAACACATCCCCACAGCATGATGCCAACACCAACATGCTTCACTGTAGGGATGGTATTAGCCTGGTGATGAGCGCTGCCTGCTGTTCTCTAAACGTAACGCCTGGCATTCACTCCAAAGAGTTCAATTTGAGTCTCATCAGACCAGAGAATGTTGTTTCTTATAGTCCTTCAGATGCCTTTTGGCAAATTCCAGGCGGGGAGTGTCTTCCGTCTGGCAACTCTACCATACAGGCCTGATTAGTGGATTGCTGCACAGATGGTTGTCCTTCTGTAAGGTTCTCCTCTCTCCACAGAAGAACGCTGGAGCTCAGACAGAGTGACCATCGGGTTATTGATCACCTCCCTGACTAAGGCCATTCCCCCACGATCACTCAGCTTAGATGGTCGGCCAGCTCTAGGAAGAGTCCTGGTGGTTAAACATCTTCCACTTACGGATGATGGAGGCCGCTGTGCTCATTGGAACGTTCAGAGCAGCAGAAATGTTTCTGTAAGCTTCTCCAGCCTTGTGCCTCGAGACAATCCTGTCTCGGAGGTCTGCAGACAATTCCTTTGTCTTCATGCTTGGTTTGTGCTTTGACATGCACTGTCAACCCTGGGCCCTTATATAGACAGGTGTAGCCTTTACAAATCATGTCCAATCAGCTGAATTAACCACAGGTGAACTCCAATGAAGCTGCTGAAACATCTCAAGAATGATCAGTGGAAACAGAATATACCTGAGCTCAATTTAGAGCTTCACAACAAAGGCTGTGAATACTGATGTACATGTGATTTTACAGCTTTTTTATATGTAATGAATTTTCAACAATTTTCAAAAACTCTTCACATTGTCATACAGTATGGGGGATTGTGTGTAGAATGTTGAGGAAATCAATTAATTAAATTTATTTCGGAGTAAGGCTGTATCATAAACAAATGTGGAAAAAGTAAAGTGCTAAAAATACTTTCCGGATACACTGTAAGGTCACTGTGGTCTTTCTTCATCCTCATTTAAGCACGTTCATTCATTCAGCAGATACATTTGTCCAGAGGAAGTCAACTGAACATGCTCAAGTTTTGAGTGTAATTTTGCTACATTTGGCAGTATGTCAAGTCTTTCATTCACTTTAAAACTTACAAAAATTACTTAACACACATGGTTTTAGCATCTTGTGTAAAATACATAAAAAATGAAGTATAAAATGAAGCATAACTATATACAACTGCATACAGTACTGATGTTTTACCAGATATCATACATTTGAATTGTTTTGTACATATTAAATGTTTTAAAACAGACAATATTTCACAACATCTTCAAATTAGGATTAGCGCTGGCCAATAATTACTCGAGATTAATCGCATCTAAAATGAAAGTTTGTATTTATAATATACATGTGTATGTGCATGCATATATTTGAGAATGGTTATTTATATTTAGATATATAATAAATGTATATAATACAAATATTTTCTACGGGTATATAATTTGTTTTTAACCCTGGATTCATAAATAATGTACATTATGTAAAAACAAACTTTTCTTTTGAATGCGATTAATCATTGCCCAGCCTTAATTAGGGATTACTTCAACATTTGCAACTGTATATTGATATTATCAATTTTAAATGTGAAACAAACTTTCTGTAGAAGGCTGAAACTGTATTTTGGTGTTTAACATTTAGCTTTCTCTATTTACAACTTTGAAAAGTATGCTTTTACCATATACAGATAAAGTCAAAATGATTTGCCCTCGTTTGAATTTTTTTCTCCCAAATGATGTTGAACAGATTCAGGGATTTTTCACAGTATTTCCTATAACATTTTTTCTTCTAGAGAAAGGCTTATTTGTTTTATATACTGCTAGAGTAAAAGCAGTTCCTAATTTTTTAAAAACTATTATAAGGTCAATTTTATTAGCCCCCTTAAGCTATATTAGTTTTGGATTGTCTACAGAACAAACCACTGTTATACAGGGTGGGCCATTTATATGGATGCACCTTGGGAATTTCACAAGAAAAACAAAGTTGTGTTTGGTTTTAAACGTAACTTTATTTTTTCATGAGTTATTAACAAGTCCCCTCACATATAGACCTTTTTCATGGCTGCTGCATGGAGGGCGCCATAGCGACCAGCGTCTTCCGGTAGAATGCTAAAAACTTCGGTTTACAGCGTTTACAACTGGTAATTTGCGCTCAGAAAATGGGTTTCAATAACGTTTTTAATGGATAACAGAGTGTTTTTGTGACACACAACTTAGAAATGTGTCTGTTAAAGCCGTTATAATCTGTCACATGTGGGTCAAGCGCGTCAGAAATACGAGAAAAACATTCTTCTAGTTCACGTGTCTGCCGTCAGAAATACAGTGTGTGTGTGCGTTCCGGCCTGTCAGCTGTTAGCTCAGTGGCTCTTTAACACACACACACACACACACACACACACACACACACACACACACACACACACATGCAATACTTCGCTACATTATAGAGCAAACCGTATTATTAGCATGAAACTTATGCAAGTCGTGCAATTTTCAAAAATGAGCAATAAAAGTCTGTTATTGATCCTCTGCTGCTGATTTGCTGTTCATTCTAATCGCAAGCCGTTTGGGTTTTATTTTGTGTGTTGTTTTTACCACGGTTTGTGTTTTTCTGTCATTTCGAAATGACACTAGCCTATATTTTCACTTTGTCACAGTTAGGGTTGTAACGGTATGAATTTTTTACGGTATGATAATCGTCTAAAACAATACCACGGTTTGACGGTTTCGCGGTATACGGTATTAAATAGTAATTCTCATAGCAAAGACCCTGAAAAGAATAAGAACACGTTTTCTGACTGAACAAAGGTTTTATTTCAACAAACTTTTGAAAGAACCATTTTAATAGAACTATAGAAGTCTTTATAAAAATAAACGGAAAAATCTCCCATTTTAATAAATTAAATTAGAAGGAATAAACAAGCAGGGTCTTTTAAGATTAGACAAAAAAAAACTTAAACTGTCATTCCTTATAAGCAGGATAAATGGGAAACCAAAAGTGCAATACCAAGTTTATGGCTGTAAACATGTATTTAAAGCGTTGTTTTGTTCAGTCTAGGTTGTGATGAAGAAATGTAAGTATGTTGAGATTTTCAGGACTTAATCTTGACCGCTGAGGTGGGTGAATGTGTCCACTTGTACAATGAACAAATAAAAAAATAAGAAAACAATAAATAATGTGTCAAAGTCCAAATAAACATGGTGCAAATCCTCAGTAAAAAAAATAGATATAAATATTTACTATACTATAAATAGTTACATAACGAAACTAGATTCAATATGGAACATCCTTAGGTTTTATGTGCCAGCATGGATATGGTTGTCTGTGGATATGGATTTGGATATGGTTGTCTGCAATGCAGACAAACAGCAGCACCTTCATTTGCGTCTTTTGAAAACAGCAAGAGCAGCAGTTCGTCTTTGCTGTGTCACTGTTTTGTCATGTTTCTGTGCTGCTGTGCATGCAAAAGTACTTAGTATGAGAATTATTTCATGCAAAACTTTTTTTTTTTGCGTTTTATTTAGCCGCACATAAATGTATGCCTATCTCTCATTCCGTGTTGTTCAAAAAGCTCATTGTTAGTCCACAAACAAAAGCGAAACCTATGCTTATTGGTTGTGATATAGCGAGTTTGAACCAATCTGGGCATGGAGGAGGGACAATGCATCAATGTATCATGTCTGGTTTGTCCGGAGACACAGTGACGAGCGTTTCTTTGTCAAATCAGCGTTGTCAAATTTTGATGACGTAACCGCACTGATTCCGGAGCCTCTGAAAGTCTGCGAATGTTATGTGATACAGCAAAAAAAAAAAAAAAAAGCTGAGATTCTCTTCTTTATGCCAATCTTTGAATTGTATGAATCAGATCAGCGGATCAAAAGTTATTAAACATTTAAGAGCAATACTTATTTTTAGCCGCGGGCGGCTGTCTCGGTCTTTAAGGGTTAAAACCGTTGATATGCAATTGTTCATGGTATGATAATCGTGCACGTTCAAATCGTGGTAAACCGTCATACCGGTATATTGTTACAACCCTAGTCACAGTTATTAAATCAGTGTGTCAGCGGCACAGTACAGGCTACGTGTGTGTGTCAAACATTTTGGTGAGCTACATTAGTTTGGGCTGGTTATATATTTGAAATAAAGAGAAAATGTTGACTTTAGCGATGACGAGGCTTTATTTAAACGGCAGAAGATGCCGTCTGACAACGAGGGGAAAACGCCTCACAGCAGCTGTTTTCCATCCTATTAGATGGCATTTCTTTAAATGATCAGTCCAGGAGATGCTGCTGATGGACAACAGTATTAGTTCAAAGAGGATAAAAGCAGGTAAAATAGAGTAAAACTATCGTTTCAAATCTGTCCAAATGTGACTGTTTACACGCATTAGCTGCCGACTGGAAGTTCTTAGCATTCTCCTTGCGCATACACGCAAAGCATCATGGGTAATTTTGCGTTCCAAGAAAAAGGTCTATACTAATGTGCCACGACCAGGACATTATTATCACCAACCATTCTCCTTTTATTAAGATGTATCCATATAAATGGCCCACCCTGTACAATATCTTGCCTAATTACCCTAACTACCTTGCCTAATTAACCTAGTTAAGCCTTTAAATGTCACTTTAAGCTGAATACTAGTATCTTGAAAAATATCTAGTTAAATATTACGTGCTGTCATCATGGCAAGACATGAGTTATTAAATCTAATATGTTTAGAAATATGTAAAATCTTCTTTCTGTTAAACAGAAATCGAGGAAAAATTATACAGAGGGCTAATAATTCAACAGGGCTAATATTTCTGACCTCAACTGTACATTAAATCTGATCCATTGATTATATATAAGCCATAATTTTAGTTTGATCCAATGAGGATTTTATTTCTAATGCTCTCAATAAGTTGTGAATGTCTTCAAGGTGGACGAGAGCTGCGATCTCGTAGAACCGCTTGTCGAATCCGCTTTCTTCTCATTAAGTTGCTTCATCAGCTCTTTGACCTTCTTCCTGAAGTTCTTGCCCACGATTACGTAGAGAATCGGGTTCAAAACGCTGTTGCTCAAAGCCAAGTAGGTGAAAATCTGATTGGAAATATCAAGACCTGCTTCAAATGTGCATCCGCTAAAGACACCGAATCGCATCAGAACATCCATGAGTGTCACCAGATGAAACGGCACCCAACATAAGAGAAACACCATCAGGACCACCAACACCAGAATCGTAGCTTTTCTTTCAGTGTTTTCAGCGTTAAAGCGATCGACCACTTGCTCATGCAAAGCTCGGATGATTTTAAGCGTGCAATACGAGATCACCAAAATCGGTATGATGAAGCCGATTATCATGAGGAGAATGTCACAGATTAAACCGATGTTTGGATTTGGATAATCCAGAATGCAAGCTGTGATGTTTAGTTCTGGGATGAATTTAATATCACGGAAATGAAGCGTTGGGATGTTGAGTATTAATCCGAAGCACCAGACGGCGATGCAGTTGAGTTTTGCATATCGTGGTCGTCTCATTCTACCGCGCGATAGTGCATGAACGAGTGCAACATAGCGATCAGTGCTGACCAAAACCAGGAAGTAAATACTGCATAACATGTTCATTTTGATGCCTGTGTTGACCAATCGACACATCGCTGATCCGAATTCCCAGTTAAACTCATTGGCGATGTTGATCGCCCAGAACGGCAAACATGAAACCAGTAGGAGGTCGGCAGCTGCCAGATTTCCCAGGTAGATTTCGGCTACTGTACATGCTTTCTTATGCAGACTGAAGACCAGCAGGACGAAGATGTTTCCGATGATCCCAAGAACGCAGATGATGAACATGTAAGCAGGTTGCATTACGTACAGCCAGTCCCACACTTCCCAATGTGGACACTGGGTGGCGTTGGTGAGGTTGTTTGTAGAGGGAATCGTAGAGAGGATTGATGATGATGTTGTTAGCTGTATCTCGGGATCCATGTTTCTGTGGATGGAGGAGAAGAGATGTTCAAATCTACTCACCATAATAGTTTACGAATGATACTGAATTTTCAGCATCATAATATGTTGGTGGTAGCTACTTAACAGATAATAAATATGCAGCCCAGGCTCATTTGAAATATTTGCCTTCTTTTTTTTTTAAACATATACGTTGCTCCAGAGTACTGTCATTGCACGTTTAAGATGACAAATCCACTAGAGGGTGCTGTCTAAATTTTTTGTACTTTGAAAGTCATTATTTAGGGTATGTTTTACGCTACATTTCAAATGACAAATCCACAAGTCCACAAATCCACAAATCCGCTGTTTAATTTTTTTCCGAATTTGAAATACATTATATAGGGGAGTTGTTCTCAAACTTTGGTACATGTACCACTAGTGGTGAGCAGGCTTCCTTCTAGTGGTACGCGGAGGAATCGATGAATAATAAAAGTTTAAAAAATGAACACGCTTTTAACACTTTGACGTGTATAACACCGATGTGATCAGTAAATTGATTTTAATAGTCAAAACCTTTTATTTTATTTGCAATTGTCTAATGTATTCTATCATTTGAAGCTAATTTTCTCCCCATATTTGTAACGGGTGTTGGGCGTATCCCACATTTTTTTTTGTCCCAATGTTGACGAGTATAGTTGAATGACTTGCTTTTCTGACATAAATAGCCTAACGTTAGAGCTGCACGATTCTGGCTAAAATGAGAATCGCGATTTTTTTTTGCTTAAAATAAAGATCACGATTTTCTCACGATTCTGTAGATGTAAAATAAAGGTATGGTAAAAACACATGGCAAAACATCAATAATAATATTATGTGCAGGTCTACTGGTTTCTATAAATAATTCTATTCTACTTATAATAATTCTGATGTTGAATTGTTATGTTTGAGATATATGCTTGCAATCTGTCATATTAGACGATTTAATTCACTGGTGAAATCAGACATTTGCCATTATCAGATTATATTCAACAATATATAGGCTAGAGTAGTTATACAGACACTGTAAACATTTATTTTCATGCACAACTGTGGGTTCACTATGAAAGAAAAAACATCAAATGCTTGCCGTAATCATAACTCTTAAATGCGATATGATCATTTAAATGAAGTGCACACTTTCGGTTTCATTCTGACTGCTACGTGCTTGTTCATACTTTGCGCGCGGCTCCCAAACGATCACTCTGTGCCACAAACTGAATATTATTTACAACTGTATTACCTGTTACTCGCAACATATGCAGGTTCTGTTCACTAAAGTAGACACGTGCACGACTATCATTAAAGGTGCAGTAGGTGATTGTCTTCAGAAACATTTTTGGTTGTTCTGTTTGAAAGTCTCTTCACAGTCCAACAGTAATGATTACAGTAAATGATCTAAATGTGTTTATATGTATTTTTATATTCAGGGTAAAGCATTAAACTAAAAAATGTTCATCCAATTAAACAGAGTCAGATCGTCATCTCCCTTAATTCCGATAAGCAGGTCAGACTGTCTGTTAACAAATTCCGAGTAGATTCCGACTTCTGCGCATCTGTTCACGCAGATCCGCCATTAGCGCGTGTCTGTCTGCTTTACAAACGCATGTGCTCCGAGCGAGCTGCGGGCCGCTCGCAGATGCCGAGTCAGAGCTGGAGGCGCCGAAGGACAGCCGAGCTCGGGCCGATTACTGTAAAGCCAGGCACGGGTATAATTCGCCCTAAAAGCGGCCGCGTGGTCACGAGACGGACCGGGAGAAATCAAATGCTGAATTGAAACTTTAAAACCTGAATCAGTATTGGAGTTACTTTAGCACGCTGGAGGAAGGACGACACCATGGCTGAAGTATTACTGTTAGACAGGTAATGTTCTGTTTT
Source organism: Danio rerio (assembly GCF_052040795.2). Classification (NCBI taxonomy): domain Eukaryota; kingdom Metazoa; phylum Chordata; class Actinopteri; order Cypriniformes; family Danionidae; genus Danio; species Danio rerio. Next base: position 3,872,660 of record NC_141037.1, read on the forward strand.
AAAACTATTTTATGTTAGATTGTGTTCTGTTATTAATGACTTATATGCACAGACGTGTTGATCAGCCACTGAAATCTCCCGGTGAAAGATTGATGTGATTATTTTCAGTTTCATAAGGTCCTTTTACAGCATCGATAATGTAGATTTTATATTTAGTTTAACAACAAAACACCAGTAAATAGCGCTATTCCGCCTAACCTGCTTTACTGAGCTGAAGTTGCTTTTATATTCACATTGGGTCATTTTTGAACACTGACAGCCCTCATATACTGTTTACCGCTACTCTGAATATTCCCTCTGAAATAGCATGTAAGTGTGGCTAAGTATTTCATGTAATTCCTGCACGGCGCTGGCACTAACTAACTGACGAACGACATGAACTAGTGGGTTGTCTGTCGGCTGTTGTGACGCGGTGCGCGCGATCACGATTTCAGGGGGTGTGGCTTTGAATCACAGTTAGATAATATGCTAAGCGGTTAGCATTTAGGCAGATCACCTACTGCACCTTTAAGTAGAGCGCGCGCACCCTCTCTGTGATAAAAGCTCACGTCACGTGTGATTTACCGGCCGCGAAAACATCATTAAATGAAGACATAAATGACATTTTTTGGTGAATTATACCTTATAAATACAGTATGTGACTCATTCAACATCATTTGGAGGTGTCAATGTCACTGAGCAACGTGTGTGAAACAATGAAAAGACTCGTGCAGCCGCCTTTTCTTCTCTCCTGAACTTGAAAATATGATTGACAAAATCGTAGAAATGCTGGATTAAGATCGTCTAGGGGGTCGCGATCTTTTAACGATTAATTGTGCAGCTCTACCTAACGTGCAGTAAGCAGATGTCATTAAAGATTCTCATTAAATATGTAAATCCAATACATATATCTAAAATACAAGTTAATTTTTTAGATTTTTTTTAGATTTTTAGAAGTCATGTATACTTGAATCATATATAAAAAAATAGCAAAGCGAGCTTATATACGAATATGATGGCATATAGCTTATATTTATGAGGTCCAGGTTTTGATGAATAGGCTATTTTTTGATAATACTTTACAGCAGTTTTGTTTTTACTTTTTAATTAACATTTTAAAGCACATTTTAATTTAGATGGTGACATTTTATTTCTTTTACCTGTAAGCAGTGGTAATATTCAAACAATTTATAATGTTTAAAGTGGCTGACAATAAACAGGCCTACTACGCTACTGTATTTTAATACTGGCCATTATGGTGGTCCTTAGAGAGACAATTTTTTTTCTGCGGTGGTACTTGGTGAAAAAAGGTTGAGAACCACTGCTCTAGTGGATTTGTCATCTGAAATGTGCAATAAAAGTACTCAAAATAATGTATTTTAAATTCGGAAAAAATGTAAACAGCGCCTTTTAGTGAATTTGGAATCTGAAACGTACAATAAAATGTACCCTAAGTAACATTTCAGATATGCAAAAATGTTGACAGCATGCTCAACTGCATTCATCAGTTGAAACATGCAGTAAAACGTACCCTAAATAATGTATTAAAAAATGCAGACAGCACCCTCTAGTGGATTTGTCATCTGAAATGTGCAATAAAAGGTACCCTAAATAATGTATTTCAAATTTGAAAACGTGTAAACAGCGCCCTCTTGTGGATTTGTCATTTGAAACGTAGAGTAAAATATACCCTAAATCAGTGTTTCTCAAACTTTTTTCACCAAGTACCACCTAAGAAAAAAAAAAGTCTCTCCAATTATCACCTTAATGGCCAGTATTAAAATACAGTAGCGTAGTAGGCCTTATTATTGTCAGCCACTCTTAACATCATGAATAGTTTGAATGTCAACACTGATTACAGCTAAAAAGAAATAAAATGTCAACGTTTAAATTAAAATGTGCTTTAAAATGTTAATTAAAAATGGCACTGTTCTTAAAGTAAAAGCAAAACTGCTGTACTTAAATGTAAAGTATTGTCAACAAAATCTGTATCTGTAAAATTGTAATGATATTTGGGAATAGTAATGCTGTTTCTACATTTTTGGCTAAAACAAATGCAGAAAGTGTCATTCGGTATTTAATAGTTCAGTTGAAAATTCACCCAAAATTAAAAGTCTTTCAGCATTTACTCTGATAACCCATAAACCCAGCTTTCATTGTATGTATAAACAGCAGTGTTTTATGATCCATATTAAAAAGTGAGTCACTCAGGTTTGGAGCGAGTTGCGAGTGAGTAACTGCTGGAATTCTGGAAGTCTCATCCTGAAGCATCAGAGCATCATATAGTTGCATAATATTTCCAGTGTGATCAGGAAAACTGTGTGTGTGTGTGTGTGTGTGTGTGTGTGTGTGTGTGTGTGTG
>NC_141037.1:3880000-3910000 GCF_052040795.2 Danio rerio
AAGCGTGAAAGCAGAGCACATGCTCTGTCTAACGCCATCTTAATGCTATTCAAGCGTAAATAGCCACGTGATTATTTGAGTTTACTCGGTTCATTCGCGAGTCAAATTCACTTCAGAACAACATACGCGTACGACTCACGTGATGGGCAGGGCTTCTGTCTGCCCGGTGACTCTAGCTTCATAGCTAAATGGCTAAAATGGATTTTATTGAGAAAATAACTGTTTTTGTGCTTTATGAAGGCTGAAAAACAGCGTTGATACGTTTGGAGCCGTGTCTGAGTCCACTAGATCCTTTTAGAGGTGCATCCAGCTCTATGAGCTCATAAACTCCTCCAGAAACTGAACCTGGATGCTGGAGGCTTTCAGTGGTGCTTCTGACTGAGCCCAGCCCAGCCCAGTTTGATGAACTTTTTGTTGGTGTCGGCTGGAGGATTTCCCCCGGGACTCCAACAACAGGTGTACGTCACAATCACGCCCACACAAAAGCAAGCTCGTGATTGGTTAACGCGTCAAACCAATCAAAACGATCAATTTGTGTCATTTGTGCGTATCATGCCGCAGCATGTCTATTTGCGTGTTTGCATTGACTTAACATGTAAATCACTTGCGCGTTCTGCGTCTGGTGTGAACACAGCATAAGAAATAATATATAGAGAAATGAGTGTGTAAGATAACAGAAAATGTACTGCCAGTTTTGTAGCATAATATACAACACCAACCCAGACAATATATCACTTTAAACTATTAAAAATGTTCAGAAAAGCCACCTTTTCTAACTTTTCAAGGTAAAAAGTTGTTAGTAGAAAGGTTAAGATCCCATAATGTCATTCAAAACCATTAACAGGGAAAAATAAAAACATGAATCAGAAAATATGGAAAACTGATAATTTATGGATTTATTATTATTATTATTATTTTTTTTTACAATATATAGTTTTTTTTTTTACATTTTTTTATAAATATTTCCCAAATAATGTATAACAGAGCAAAAAAAAATTACACAGTATGTCTGATAATATTTTGTTCTTCTGGAGAAAGTCTTATTTGTTTTATTTTGGCAGGAAAAAAGGCAGTTTTAAAATTTTTAAAAGCCATTTTAAGGACAAAACTATTAGCCCTTTTAAGCTATATTTGTTTTTCGATAATCTACAGAACAAACCATCATTATACAATAACTTGCCTAATTACCTGCCTAGTTAACTTAATTAACCTAGTTAAGCCTTTAAATGTCACTTTAAGCTGTATAGAAGTGTCCTAAAAATGTCTGGTAAAATATTATTTATTGTCATCATGACAAAGATAAAATAAATCAGTTATTAGAAATGAGTTATTAAAACAATTATGTTTAGAAATGTGTTGAAAAAAATCATCTCTCTGTTAAACAGAAATTGGGGAAAAATAAACGGGGTTCATAATTCAGAAGGGGACTAATAATTCTGACTTCAACTGTATATCTGTGGATTTCTGCGCAAGTAGATTCCATTCTGGCCTTTTGGATAACAGGAATTATCAGTTATATGCTCAGATTTCTATACAAGTAAATCCCTATTTTACTTCATGCCAGACACAAACAAATAATGTTATTCCATAGATAACAAAAAAGAAACGTATTAAATCAGTTCCTGTACAGAACAATCATCAAGTAAACATTAACAAAGCAAACACACAAATGGACTTTCTCAGAAACCTATTCTGGTTGCCGGAGTGTTGATCTAAACTTTATTGTCTTCAAAATGAACCTCAGCTCTGATGGCTTGAGTTTCAGTGTTTGTTTTAAACGCAGTAATTCGCAATGCTTGAATCAATTCCCATTTGAAAAGCATAGTGGAGGCAAACGGACACCACAAAAACCATTACTGATTAAAATGCCTTCTCAAAAGTGTCTCGCAGCGCTGGAATGAGAGTCATTTAGCTCTTACCGGACACTTACTGTACGTTTGTGGCTTTATTTCTCTGTTGAGGATACAGTATGTGCCTGTCAAATGTTCACTAATGTAAATCTCAGTGATGCTAATGTACGTCACAATAAGGGCAGCGGAACTATGATTTTTTTTTCAAGCTTAATTTTAAAGAACTTTAAATTTAAACGACACATTTCATTAATTCGTTTTTTCCGTGTTAGTACATCCATTTCCAGCTAGTTGTACGTGCATTTTGAAAATAAAAACAACCATAGGACATAGAAAAGAAGAAAATAAAGGAATAAAAAAATGGATAAAGAAAGAAAAGACCTTGGTAATAACAATATACACTTTAAAAATATTTACAAATTTGCAGTTTGTTTAATTTTCTGATTCATATTATAATTGTTCCCTATTTATTTATGCATTTGAATTGCATTTTAGGAACTTGATCTTTCGGCGAGGCAGTGGCACAGGTAGTGCTGTCGCCTCACAGCAAGAAGGTCACTGGTTCGATCCTCGGCTCAGTTGGCGTTTCTGTGTGGAGTTTGCATGTTCTCCCTGCGTTCGCGTGGGTTTCCTCCGGGTGCTCCTGTTTCCCCCACAGTCCAAAGACATGCGGTACAGGTGAATTGGGTAGGCTAAATTGTCCTTAGTGTGTGTGTGTGTGTGAATGTGTGTGTGGATGTTTCCCAGAGATGGGTTGCGGCTGGAAGGGCATCCGCTGTGTAACAACTTGCTGGATAAGTTGGCGGTTCATTCCGCTGTGGGGACCCCGGATTAATAAAGGGACTAAGCTGACAAGAAAATTAATGAATGAATGAACTTGATCTTTCTTCCAACAACTTTTAACCCTGTAAAGTTAGAAAAAGTGACTTTTCTGCACATTTGTAATAGATTAAAGTGATATATTGTCGGGAAGGTGTTATATTTTGCATATAAAAACCTTGTAATAAACTGCCAGTACATGTTCTGTTATTTTACACACTTATTTCTCTGTTACTACATTCCCTCATCGGCCACTTTATTAGGTACTAGTACCGGGTTGGACCCCCTTTAGCCTTCAGAACTGCCTTAATCCTTTCGTGGCGTAAATTCAACAAGCTACTGGAAATATTCCTCAGAGATTTTGCTCCATATTGACAACCTAGCATATCATAGTTGATGCAGATTTGTCGGCTGCACGTCCATGATGTGAATCTCTCGTTCCTCCTCATCCCAAAGGTGCTCTATTGGATTGAGCTCTGGTGACTGTGGAGGCCATTTGAGTACAGTGAACTCACTGTCTTGTTCAAGAAACCAGATGTGAGATGATTCACAATTTAAATGGAGACTCATCAGAGCAGGCAACGTTTCTCCAATCTTCTATTGTCCAGTTTTGGTGAGTCTGTGTGAATTGTAGCCTCCGTTTCCTGTTCTTAGCTGACAGGAGCGGCACCCGGTGTGGTCTTCTGCTGCTGTAGCCCATCTGCCTCAAGGTTGGACGTGTTGTGTGTTCAGAGATGCTCTTCTGCAGAGCTCGGTTGTATCGAGTGCTTATTTGAGTTACTGTTGCCTTTCTATCAGCTGGAACCAGCCTGGCCATTCTCCTCTGACCTCTGGCATCAACAAGGCATTTGCGCCCACAGAACTGCCGCTTGCTGGATATTTCCTCTTGTTCAGACCATTTTCTGTAAACCCTAGAGATGGTTGTGCGTGAAAAATCACAGTAGATCAGCAGAAATACTCAGAGCAGCCCGTCTGGCACCAACAACCATGCCACATTCAAAGTCACTTAAATCCCCTTTTTTCCCATTCTAATGCTCGCTTTGAACTGCAGCAGATGTCTACATGCTTATTGAGTTCCTGCCATGTGATTGACTGATTAAATTTGTTGGACAGGTGTACCTAATAATATGAGTGTACATTATATTATTTAAATGGACTAAAATGTCAATAAGATTCACTTTGTTAAACTGTAGAGTTGAAATTTCAACATCGAAGGTTGACAGAGAAGTGATCAACATCCCATAATACACATTCCTTTAATATTTTATTTTACAGTGTAGCTCATTTTTTAAGTATTATATCTGTAATAGCACCAAAAAACCCCCAACTGCATTGTCACCTCACTTCTGGACCAAAACGATTCGCCTGAGCTACGCACAGCAAACCGATGAAACATTCTGCACCTGCACCAGAGGACGTATCTTTCTGTGTATAAGATATGTTATAAATTTGTAGCATATTATTCATAACTGTGCTCGGACAGCATCTGGATGAGGTGATCTGGTTTATCGGATTCCAGCTCCAGTAATCATTATTTATGATCTTCCACCATTCTTCCCTTGAGAAAAACAAAGCCTATGAAAGCGAAATGAGCTGTGAACTGTGCTTCAGTTTGACTGATTTATTTATGAGCTGGAATGGATGTTCAATGAAGACTTGAATATCCAGAGGGAATTGGTTGGATCTTGAAAAGTGACTGATATTTACGAGAATGGAGTCATATAGAGGATCTTTACAGAGATGGAATTTCAGTTGCTACCCATATCAAACACACCCGAACCTATTATTTAGGACCTGGGGTCCGTTCTTCGTACCTCGCTTAAATGATCTAAGATTATTTGACAGATCCTGGATCTTTTAATCTTGATAACTGATCTCTCGCTAATTTGGTTCTTCAAACAAGATCGTGAATCAGATTGGAATGTCTGGATGAACTGATCTGAGATCGCTGCGTGTGTTGTGAAGGGCAGAATTATCGATCCTCGAAATCATGATCAGCAATGCAATGATTGGCTGACGGCACAGCAGCGTAATGACATCATCTGATTAATATTCAATTATCCATGTGAGCAAAATTACTTCAAATTAGCAGTAAACGGCTTGTTTAATATGACACGCAATAACCTTCCACATTTGTTGTGGGCTGCAGGCTTTACACTTTCATTTGTCAAGAGTATTCATCATGTATTTCAATGCAAATCAGTGTATTTAGTTCTACATTTAGAAAAGATTTTCTTTATAATAGTATCCGTTTTTTAATCGGTGTAAAGAATAACTGGTTGTTTACAAAAGCATTTTCATATTGGTAAAGGTGTCTGCAACTTTTGTGAGGCATCAAATCACTGGCATATTAACTATCAAAACATGTTCATGACTGCATAAATGTATTATTGCTTTAAAAAAAGTCACATATTGTGCATTTCTATTATACACAATTTGTACTAAAGCGATCTAAAAAGTTCATACCAATAAGTTTTCTCTTTGCACCACCAGATGGCAGTCTTTGTTCATTTCGAGGGTGCAGATTGCATAAGTTTTATTAAAATGTATAACTTTATTTATTTTATTAATGACTTTAACTTTATATATATATATAGTTAAAAAATATGTACCATTTTCCCAAGTGTATATAACTACTACTGTAAGAAAATATCAGAATTCGGAACATACTTACTGTAACTTTGCTTGAACTGAGCCGATCTAATCCTGTTTATATGAATTGAACCTGCTCCCGATCAGGTTTGACCCAGCAGAACTGTTGCCATGACAACAACACTCGGATCAGCTTGGAAGAACGAAACGATCCTGGATCATGTCAAATCGTCAATATCCAAATCCAGCTAACTGAGTAATCCACGTACGAAGAACGGACCCCTGAACACTACGTGATAATCACAGGCAGGTGTGTTTGATATGGGTTGAGATGGCTCTGCTCAGCATGGGATGCATCACGGAGTTGGCTCTGCTCGCATCACAGCATGGGATGTGCGTGACGTATTTCTGAAGAGCGGGGAGGGATGCGGGACGTATTTGAGGACTGGGTGGTTATCGCGCGATTTGCGGGAGATTATCATTCCTTTGTGGTCGCCCGGTAGTCTCTATGCATTTGCAGGAGACTCCCAGAACTTTCAATACACTTGGGATGTCTGCATCTGTATATATTTTAGCTGCATTGACACAAACGCAGAACAGAAATGACATGCTGTTGTGTAAATAACAACCCAAGCTCATTCTGAAAAGTAGTCCCTCAGACGTTTCTGGAGACAGCGGAATACGCCCCGGGAGGTACGTATGGCTGCATAAATTTTTTTCAAGCGAACGCTACGGGGTGGTGTGATGCTGTTCCCTTTCGGGCTTGCCGGCCGACCGCTTACCTCCGTGTGGAGGGCTTTCCTGCTGCAACCCGTTTGTCCACTCAGCTCATCGTGTATGTCGGCAGACTTGAGATGCAGAGAGGAGTTGATCACGGCGATCGGTTTCGAGTCCGGGGAAGAGCAGTTCCAGAAATCAGGTAAGACAAAAACAGAATCCAAAAAATAAAGTGAACGAGTTTCATAACAGGGTGAGAATGTGGTGAGATTCGAAAACACAGTAAAAAAAAAAAAATCAGGGCTTTTCTTTTTTTGTACGGCTTTTGTAAATTGTTGCTCTGTTTTAGGGAAGTGAGTGGGCGGGCGGGTCAGTGGGTAAAATTGATTGGGTTTAGGGAAAGAGGAAGGCAGGTCAGCCGATTGGTCGGTCGCGCAGTCAATCATCCAGTCACTCGGACAGTGGCCTCTGGTGAGTTCACGCGAGAACAGTGCGGGCGCGAACTGCACTCTTGAGAGGCATTTGAGATGCGAAAAAGCGGTCACAGCGTTCTCTCTCGCGGATTCGCAAAAACAAAAACTGCAGCCGTACGTACCCGCTGGGACGTATTCCGCAGTCTCCAGAAACGTCCGCGAGACTATGTTTTCAGAATGAGCCTCGGTTGGTAAATAAGATATTACGTATGGCTCTTTAGCTTGTTTATTAAAAAAAGTTGTGATTTGGCGCTATATAGATTATACAATTAATGGGACTTCAAGGGGGGCGGGTACAGCTGTTGGGAGGGGGCAGGGCGCCCCACTTATATTATGGTAGGGGAAACACTGAACCTTACTGTTTCATTAGGAGTGCAGTGGCTGGTATTTAAGGTCACGTTTCCACTGACTGGTATAGTACGGTACGGTTCGGGTCGGTATGGGTCACCTTTATCAGGCTTGCTTTTTCACTACCAAGAGTACCCTTTTGGTGGGCGTGGTGTATGACAGACAGAAACTTTCAGTCGACGTCATTCTCGCTCGAGAAAATGTCTACAGTAAAGCTGTACAGGTTGTGTAGATATCATATGAGAAGCACTTCTCACAAAACAGATGCTTTACACACACATATTTCTGTATAAATGTTTATTACTAACATTTCTATGAACATGAGTTGATTATAACTGCAGATCAATGACAGCGTAAAATAGCCTACTGTAACGTTCAATTCAATTCAATTCAGCTTTATTTGTATAGCGCTTTTACAATGTAGATTGTGTCAAAGCAGCTTCACATAAATGTACATAGTAACTGGATCAGTGTGGTTCAGGTTTTAGTGTTTAAGTTCAGTTCAGTTTAGCTCAGTTCAGTGTGGTTTAAATCATTACTGAGAGTCCAAACACTGAAGAGCAAATTCATCGATGCCTAGCTCTACCAATCCTGAACCATGCGAGCCAGTGGCGACAGCGGAGAGGGAAAAAAAAACTTCACCTGATGGGAGTGAAGAAAAAAAAACCTTGAGAGAACCAGACTCAGTTGGGCACGACCATTTTAATTTCTCCGCTGGCCAAAAGTCTTGTGCAGAGCTTCAGTCACCGCGGTGGAGGCTGGAACGTCTGTAATTAAAGAAAATAAATAAATAAATGCAACGTATTTGAACACATACAGCCCCTTACATTCTACGAAATGTTACCAACTACAGAAAAACTACACGCAGCAGACATTTAACGTTAGTCTTTAGTTGAGTTCAAAAACAACATGCACATAGCCCACAGTCAGAGCAGACCTTTCTGTGTGTGTAATCTTCAGCGACACGTGTAACCTCTGTTAGAGAGCAATTCCATCATTCGTAGTTCATAATATATTAGTCCAAAAGGTGATAATAATAAAGGTAAACATGGCAGTTTTCGCGTTTGCTGAAAAAATATTGTTCCGGCTTCTCATTTTTTTTCACGCTTTACTCTCGCGTTTGTCAGCTTCTCACAGGATCGGGTTTCAAAGCACGTCTATAATCCAAGTGCATGTTGTTATCATCAGCTCGCGCTTCAGATTGGCTCGTAAAAAAACTACAGGGCACAGGGCAAATTTGCTCTTCTTTTTGGCTTTGTGGCTGTTCATCAAGACGACGACAAGATTTGTTTGAGCCCGGGTCGACCATGGCTCGTTATTATATGTATACAATTGAAGTCAGAATTATTAGCCCCCCTGTATTATTAGCGCTCCTGTTTATTTTTTCCCCCAATTTCTGTTTAATGGAGGAAAGTTTGTTTCAGCACATTTCTAAGCATAATAGTTGTAAATACCTATTTCTAATAACTGATTTATTTTATCTTTGCCCTGATGACAGTACATAATATTGTACTTATGCTACTCATTTATTCACTTATTTTTCAAGACACTTCTATACAGCTTAAAGTGACATTTAAAGGCTTAATTAGTTTAACTAGGCAGGTTAGGGTAATTAGGCAAGTTATTGTATAACAATAGTTTGTTCTGTAGATTATCGGGGAAAAAAAATTGCTTAAAGGGGCTAATAATTTTGTCCAAAAAATAGCTTTAAAAAATTTTAAAACTGCTTTTATTCTTGCCAAAATAAAACAAATAAGACTTTCTCCAGAAGAAAAAATATTATCAGACATACTGTGAAAATGGTGGTACAGTAGGTAGTGCTGTTGCCTCACAGCAAGAAGGTCGCTGGTTCGAACCTCGGCTTAGTTGGCGTTTCTGTGTGGTGTTTGCATGTTCTCCCTGCCTTCGCGTGGGTTTCCTCCGGGTGCTCCGGTTTCCCCCACAGTCCAAAGACATGCAGTACAGGTGAATTGGGTAGGCTAAATTGTCCTTAGTGTATGAGTGTGTGTGTGAATGTGTGTGTGGATGTTTCTCAGAGATGGGTTGCGGCTGGAAGGGCATCCGCTGAGTAATAACTTGCTGGATAAGTTGTCGGTTCATTCCGCTGTGGCGACCCCCGATTAATAAAGGGACTAAGCTGACAAGAAAATAAATGAATGAATGAATACTGTGAAAATTTCCTTGCTCTGTTAAACATTATTTGAGAAATATTTAAAAGAGGAAAAAAAAATCAAAAGGGTACAAATAATTCTGACTTCAACTGTATATAGTTCTGCTGTAATCTTTCGGCTGTGTGTGTGTATTTTAAACATGGCTGCTCTTTTGTTTACATTCTGGCTTGTTGCTTAAGCAAATTACGTATCTCAGTAAACCAATAGCGTTCAGTTGTGCGTCTAGCTCTGCCTTTTGGTAACCTTTATCATGTTTGGTACCCTTTCGAATGGAAGCCGAAAAAGTGGTACGGTACAGTTCGGTTCGGTAGGCGTTTTCACAGTGGAAACAGCCATAAAAGCGTACCAAACCGAACCGTACCGTACCGTACCACTCTGTGGAAACGGGCCATTAATGAATGGTGAGTAGAGCTGGGTAATTTAAGGGAAATATCTAATTTGGATAGATTCTTAAAACTCAACATCAAAGCTTTTATTAAAAGCAAAACATGCATGGGAGAAGTCCAGAAAAAACTTGACATATCTGGCAAACAGAGCAGATGGAAGCCATTTACAGGGCCGGAGTGGGACTTAAATTCAGCCCTGGAGTTTCAAGACAGACCGGCCCACCTCAGTTCACGACTGATTCCAATTCAGTTTCTAATGACACTATCACGTCTTTTTCAAGAAAACAGCTGCTTTAGAAATTCAACAGTTCAACAGTCCTAACAGTATTATATGTCTTAACAATAAAAAAGAAAAAAAAAAAAGAAAAGTTTTTCAGGTGATATTAGAACACGGGTCTGCGGCGCTATTATGTAACGTGCTTACCACTGGTCCACAGTGGTGCTAGTACAGTGGGAATAAAAAATAATTCTCCCCTTTTTAGATTTCTGATCAAGTTTTGTCAGATTTATTAATGTAGTGAATCATCTGATGTTCATTGAGCAGATGTATTATTCATTATTATTAATTATTCGAATTCTTATATTCACTAAGGTGCCGCTGTTTGGGGTCGATAGTTACATCATCATCATCATCATCATCAACGTTAGTTAACCTGCAGGCTGCATTTTGCTCACTGGGCTGCGAGAAAATAAATAAAAAGAGCTGGGCTGCGGCAAAATAATGAATAAAAAGAGTGAAGCTATGGTCAAATAAATAAATAAATGAAAAAAGTGTTACTGCTGAGAGTGCAAGCAGCTAGGGACACCGGCCCTCGCGGCCAAAAAACAGACCGGCCCACCGGGAATTCCCCCAGCCCTCCCGATTAGCCAATCCGGGCCTGGATTGAAATCATATTTTCAAGCTTAAATCACAGTTGATGAAATGCTTTGGAGCACAAACCAACACAGATAGATTAGCATGGTGTGTAAATATTTAGCGTGTTATAATGACAAAGTTTCATTATGTCCTTAAGAATTTCTGAGAAGTTTTTCTCGAAGTAAACACATTATTAGACCTTTTAAGCATTTTGGCTGACTTTTACTCTCTGACTGTGGAAACTTCACACATACTCAATGCGGGATTGTGTTAAACTCCTTTATGTTCAGTTTACATGCCTGATCAGAGATATGAAGTAGTTTATTAGCATCACACTTCATTTCTGATTATCACATCAGTGGTTAACACTGTGGCCTCACAGCAAGAAGGGTGCTGGTTCGAGTCCTGGCTGGACCACTTGGCATTTCTGTGTGGAGTTTGCATGTTCTCCCTGTGTTGGCGTGGGTTTCACCGACAATCCAAACACATGCGCTATAGGGGAATTGATTTACTAAATTGGCCGTAGTGTGTAAGAATGCGATTGTATGGGTGTTTCCTAGTACTGGGTTGCGGCTTCCCATGCCTACAGGCTACTTGTCAAAACACAATACAAACAAAAAACCCCATGGCAAAACCGTTGGTTCTGTTAAAATAAACAAATGTGCTCCAGAACAGAATGGAGCAGTTTAATGTGTTGATCTGGCGTCTGGGGTTCTCCATGAATTTATTTTTAAAGTGTGGTTTTGAGGCATGGAAAGTTTTAGGGCACATTCAAAACACAAATGACGACACACGAGACCTCCACACTTATAAGAATAAGAACATATAATAATAATAATAATTATTGTCATTATTAGTATTATTATTATTGTTATATAATTGTATATAATATAATTTAAAATAAGTAGAAAATAAATCACTGAATAATTGCACAAAAATAATAAATCAAAATATTAAAGATGTAAACGTGTTATCCCATTAACATTTTCATTACCTGAAAAATGAAAAAAAATTATATTTTAAAAATCGCTAATAACTACCAAAGCTCAGATGTCTAAATTTTAAAAAGAATTAAAGTAAACATAAAATTATTAAAAATGTGACTTGTATTATAGTACAGTTATGTATAATACATACATATATAAATTTTTAAAGATTATAGTATGTGATAATTATTATATATATATATATATATATATATATATATATATATATATATATATATATATATATATATATATTGCCTATTTATATATATATATATATATATATATATATATATATATATATATATATATATATATATATATATATATATATATATATGTAAAGTAATACTAATAATATTACAGGGTGTCCACGGGGTCTTAAACTCTTTAAAAGTTTTTAAAAACACAATTTTGGGTCTTAAAATGTATTAAATTCACTGAAATATTGCCTTGTAGGTCTCAAATCATTTTGAACAGGTCTTAATTTTCCTCTATGTAAAGCTACCTTTTTCAGTACTGGGTTGCAGCTGGAAAGGCATCCGCTGCGTAAAACAAATGCCAGAGTAGTTAGTGGTTCATTTCGCTGTGGTGACCCCTGATAAATAAGGAAAATAATTCAAAAGATTCAAAAGCTTAATTTGAGTAATTAGGCAGGTCATTGTGTAACAGTAGTTTTTTTTCTGCAGACAATCAAACATATATATTGCCGAAAGGGGCTAATAATATTGACCTTAAAAGAGGTTACAAAATGTTTAAATCTGCTTTTATTCTAGCCAAAACAAAACAAATAAGCTTTCTCCAGAAGAAAAAAATATTAGAAGAAATACTGTTAAAATTCCTTGCTCTGTTAAACATAATTTGGGAAATATTTATCTAAAAAAACAATTCTCAGGAGTGCTAATAATTTTGACTACAACTAATAATCGTTTGGAATAATCGTGATTACAATTATGACCAAAATAATCGTGATTATGATTTTTCCCAAAATCGAGCAGCCCTAGTTTGCCGTCAGTTTGACAAGTCAGCCACCTTTTGTTAAATAATTTCGAATCACAATAAAATACCTCCACATTATCCACACTGCTCTTTTTGTTTGCATAACACTTTTATTAACAGTTTTTTAAGTATTGGAAATTCTAGATTCACAAACTTTATTTTCGACACATTATTTTAAATATGTGGCTAAAAATAGCTATTAACTTTCCTTAATTTTTTTTGGTGTTGCCAGTAAAAATTTCGGCAGGGCAAGTAAAAATCTGAACCACTTGCCCGATCGGACAGTGGCGTAGCGGACGGGCCCACAGGGCACGCACCATGGGGGGGCCCCGCGTGATTAGGGGGCCCCACATCGTCGCGATTTTCAAAAAACTCTTGGGAACAACTGTGGTCGGAACCAAAGTTCACACGTCTGTGTTCTCTGAACACCTCTCAAGCGGTGGACTTCATTCTGATTGCTTGCCGCCAATGTTGCCAACTTAGCGACTTTGTCACTAGATTTAGCGACTTTTCAGACCCCCCCTAGCGACAAATGTAGCGACTTTTTTGTGTGTCATTTGTCCATACTGTACCGTCCCTACTCTTCTTAGGGTGCTTTCACACCTATGAATGGATTCAGTTGTCCTGAAACAGAGATTAAAATTGTTACATTGTAACTCTTTGCTCTTGGAGCCAGTGGCGCCCCCAGAAAATTTTCTTAGGGGTGGCCAGAAGAGGCCGCACCAAATCTTGGGGTGGCACACAAAAAAAAAATGAATTCAGTATAATGTTACATTTTTGTTTCTGGTAAATTAAATAATGTAGTTTTATTCATTTAATTAATTCTACTTGAAATATTGCAATTTATTCTTTGAAATAATTCAGCAAGTACATGTGCAAACCAAATAAAAATCTATGTTTAGTTTAAAAACACTTTTCATATACTGTATAAATGACTTCTTTTTTTACGTGCCTTTATTGTACATCATACGAGATATCCCATGTCTAAAATTAATGAAGATTAATGAGTTTATTATTCCCAGTGATGGGTTGCAGCTGGAAGGGCATCCGCTGTGTAAAAATGTGCTAGATAAGTTGGCGGTTCATTCTGCTGTGGTGACCCTGGATTAATAAAGGGACTAAGCCGAAAAGAAAATGAATGAAAGAATAATGAGTTTATTAATTACCCAAACAAATGAACAAACTGAACAAAAGGCATTACTATACACACTCACTATACCTAATAATATTATTTATCCATGTAGCTTTTTGATCCATTTCATTAATGCAGCTTCTTCTATTAATATACTGTAGCTTAAGGTAAATATTAAATTGCCATTGCTGTCTATTGAAGGTGTGTGTGTGCTGTCAAGGACGATCGTGAAGGGTAGTGGTGGTTCTAGTTTAAATGACACCCTGGGCGAACCACCCTATACATCCCCACCTCTCTTGAATTGTTAGATTTGTTATTCAATAAATATAACAATTTTTTTATATTTATTCTAAATAAATACAATTAATATTAATATACAATTATTATTCTAAATAAATAACAGAAATCAGTCCTAAATATTACTGGAAAACAACAATTGGAGTGATATGCCAACATCACTTAAGAAACCTTTTGCATGAAAATTAATTATGACAATTCTAAAGAATACAAAAAATGTATTATAGAATTATCTGTGGTCTTAGACCAGATCATGGCTGAGAAATCATGTTATGAAGTCTTACCTCCCTGACTCATTATCCCTCCTTTCTGCTTTAAAGGCATGCTTAGTGAAAGTAACATCATCATCATCATCATATTATATAAACTTTAAACGACTTTCAAAACTCGCTGTGTGCCGACACTTCTGCACAAAAGGCTGTTACTCCTATTTCACGGCGCATGAGCGGTGCCTATTTTGTCGGCGTGCATGCAAACAACCAACCGGGATTCACACAGGAGTGCGTGAGGCGCGCGGGAATGGTTTTCCGCGCGCATGCGTCAGTTTGCTTTCACCAGCATTGAACCAGAGGGGGAGAGCTACGTCAGTAACACCAACAATAATTTAGTGACTGCATTTTATTTATTTATTTATGTATTTATTTATTTATCTAAATATTGGGAATTTATAAGTTCATTTAAATCAATAATGTCAACCGCAAAATTATATTGGGGTGGCCACAGGGGTGGCCAGAGTTTACCGAGGGGTGGCCGTGGCCACCCCTGGCCACCCCTTGGAGGCGCCCCTGCTTGGAGCGGTTCGCTTTCACACTGCAAAGTTTATAATCGGACCAAAAGAGCTAAAACAAGTCACGTGCGAGTAAACTCTCCTTACATTGGTCAGAGTGTCAGGGTTTATTTTGCAGAGTCCCGCTCAGCTGTCAGGAGAGGTGGTGGTTTGGTGGTGATTGACAGGGTGCGCGCGCGTGACGTGTCTGAGGAGAGATGTGGTGGGGAGGGGTGAGAAGGGTGCGCGATGATGCCTATTTGAGAACTGGGAGGGAGACGTGAGATTACCGGGAGATCATCACTCATTTGCGGGCATCCAGAGACTCGCGAAACTTCCCGCCATACTCATAATTCTCTCTTCATATAGCCGTAAGCCTATTACATATCTATAAAACACTGTGGTATAACCGCGCTCGGATCGGATCGCTTTCTCACTGCAATCGAACCGCTCCAGGGTTCGTTTCAATCGAGCCGAGACCACCTCATTCAAGCGATTTCGGAGCGATTACTTTGGCGCGGAACAGAGCGCGATTGCCCTGTTCACATATGCCAATCGAACCGCGCTAACTGGGCAAACGAGACACGTTCCGAAACAAAAGTGTAGGTGTGAAAGCACCCTTAAAGAGCTGCGTGTGATGCCGCCGGCCCCTCCCCCGCCTCACAGCACTGACAGGCGGCCCAGTCAGTCCTCGTACAGCAGCCTCTCCCACCTGCAGCCCGAGAGCAGATCACCCCTTTGCGTACCGACGACAAATGATTTAGCACAGGCAGTGTGAAGGTATTTCCCATGTACAGTCAAACCGATCTGCTTCTCCTTTATTTTAACAATTTAATTTGACCGTTTATTCTTTTCTTGTTCACAATCACAGATATTTTAGTGACAGTTTCTGAACTTGTCTGAGTTCATTACATATGAGAGATTACTGCACATTCACTACACATCTATAATGACATACTGTATTCAAACAGCAATACATTTAGTTAAATAAACATGCTTATATAAAGTGTAGTGCAATTATAAATACCCCTTTATTAACCATAGGCTGTTAAACAGAAACGGTAGAACGTGATGACGTCAGTGATATGCAAATTGACGTATGATGTACCCCCCCCCCCCCCCTTCATCAGGGGGCCTTGTCAGCGATCCCTGCAGGGGGGCCTCCACATTTTGCGCTACGCCACTGCGATCGGACCAGTAGAAAAAATCCTTAGCGTTGAACCCTGATGGATCATCTAATACTTAACAAACTTGTGATGTGCTGCAAAACTGTTCATCAAAACATTCATGTCATAATCCAAGGAAAACGAATGAAAAGTGCAAACGTGAGCTAAAATGCATTTAGATTACAAACATGCTCCCCCTGACCAGAGAAGCAGTAAGCTGAGCAGCTTTAATGTGTTTTTGCAGCAGCTTTGTGAGGGCAGCCGCAACCAGAAGCGCGTCTGAGAGTCATTACTGTGGGTGTGAGGCTGATACACTCGTGTCTGGAGGCTTTATAAGTCGGTTTCTTTATTCTGTCGTCTGTCAAACACAATAAGGCTCTGCCAGACCTCAGACCTCAGTGAAGCAAGCGCTCATGAACTCCATTCTGTTTCTGCCGGTTCAACTAAACCAATCACACTACACTGAGCATCTGCTTTAACTGCGATATATACTGTACTGTTATTAGGCATTGGGCTATTTTAAGATTCTGACGGTGAGATAACCTTGGATAAAAAGGTCACATTATTGTGATTACTGCTCTAAACTGAGTTCTTTTTAAATGTCTGGGTAAAAAAAGCAACCCCACCCCCCTTTGAACACAATATATTTAATTTTAAGAAACATTTCAAACATTTCGGAACAGTACACATTCATTCATTCATTCATTTTCTTGTCGGCTTTGTCCCTTTATTATACTGGGGTCACCACAGTGGAATGAACCACCAACTTATCCAGCACATTTTATGCAGCGCATGCCCGTCCAGCCGCAACCCATCTCTGGGAAACATCCACACACACATTCACACACACACTCATACACTACGGACAATTTAGCCTACCCAATTCACCTGTACCGCATGTCTTTGGACTGTGGGGGAAACCGGAGCACCCGGAGGAAACCCACGCGAAGGCAGGGAGAACATGCAAACTCCACACAGAGATGCCAACTGAGCCGAGGATCGAACCAGCGACCTTCTTGCTGTAAGGCAACAGCACTACCTACTGCGCCACTGCTTCGCCCCAACAGTACACATGTCAGGTTAAATTATTCGATTAAATAATTTATTTACAACTTGAAAAGGCATCAGGCAACATTGGAGATCGTTCTTTTGCGTGGACGTAAAGCCACTGCACTGTTCTGCTTAACCGTGGGCTAACCAGAACATCTTGATGTGGAGAATCAGGAATCTTGAATCAAGAATGTGGTCAAGACTCTTGGTGTGACTCTGGAGTCAGATCTGAGTTTCAACAGTCATGTCAAAGCAGTTAGTAAATCAGCATACCATCATCTCAAAAACATCGCAAGAATCAGATGATTTGTTTTCAATGAGGACATATGCCGAGTTCAGACTGCATGACTTTTAAGGTAGTCGTGTCACAGATGTTTTCACACTGCTTGACTATCTGGGCTAGCGTTTCGTCGCTGCTTTGTTTACACTGCAAGATGGATCGGCGACAGGGACTTTCACATTGCATGACTTTACTATAGGAAGAATCGCTGACAAGTTCGTCCAAACTACATCTCACAGACAAAAACACATCGTATATCTTTTGTTATTAACTACATGATGAGAAAGAAGCCTTTAATGGGGTAGAACATGTACATGTTTGCTCACCTGGGTTTAAAGGGAATTAGCCATTTCTCCTCAACGTTGATAATAAACTAACTTCTTTCTGTATGAAACGTCAAACAGACACGGTTGAGTCCTGTCAAACCTCCACTAGTTTTTCCTCTATTTCGTGGGTCCAAATAAACCGAAAAAGAGCGCTTTTAACGTCTCCCTCAGCCTCCCGCTGACCTGCAGCAGGTATACACACACACGCACACACAAGTGAAAGCTGCTCTCTCATTGGCTGTAGGCAATCGCTGATGTTATTTTTAGTCAAAACTCAATTCACACGTCATGATTTGAATCGCCGACAGCTCCAGATATTCAGCACGCCAAATATCTCGCAGACATCGGCGACTCATCGGCGATTCTCTCAGATCGCGTCTTTGATCGTTCATACTGTGTGATTGTCACTCACGTGCACGAGCATCGATTTGCCTGTGATTTCAGTCATTTGTCTGCGATTTCTCTAAACCTGTCGGCGAGCCAAAATCGGGGCTAAAATCACGCAGTCTGAACTAGGCATTAGAGAAACTTGTTCATGCTTTTATCAGCAGTAGAGTGGATTACTGTAACAGCCTCCCAAAAACACAGTCAGACAGTTGCAGCTCATCCAGAACGCTGCGGCCAGGATTCTGACCAGAAGCAGGAAATCAGAGCACATCACACCTGTCCTCAGGTCTCTGGCTCCCAGTTACATTCAGAATAGATTTTAAAGTATTATTACTGGTCTATAAATCACTAAATGGCCTAGGACCTCAATACATTACAGATATGCTCACTGAATACAAACCCAATAGATCACTCAGATCTCTCAGTGTTTTCGCTCATGATACCTTTGTAAGACCATATACAGTTAGTCAAAATCATTCTCCCTTCTGTAATTCCAATATTTCCCAAATGATTTTTAACAGATTCAGGAATTTTTTTTCACAGTATTTCCCATAATATTTTTTCTTCTGGAGGAAGTCTTATTTGTTTTATTTCAGCTAGAATAAAAGCAATTTTTAATTTTCCTTAAACACTTTAAGGTCAATATTATTAGCCCCTTTAAGCAATATTAGTTTTGGATTTTCTCCAGAACAAACCACTGTTATACAATGACTTGCCTAATTACCCTAACTTCACCCTATAGTTAAGCCTTTAAATGTCACTTTAAGCTGTATAGAAGTGTCTTGAAGAATATCTAGTCTAATAATATTTACTGTCATCATGGCAAAGATAAAATAAATCAGTTATTAGAGATGAGTAATTAATACTATTATGTTTAGAGATGTGCTGAAAAAATATTTCCGCTAAACAGAAATTGGGGGAAAATATACAGCAGGGCTAATAACTCTGACTTCAACTGTATATGTGGTCATTTCCTGATGTCTAGTGTGTTCAGATGGTGTAATGGGTTTTCCTCTGGTGATTTGGTAACCTGCGTGCGCTCGAGTCAGGAAGTGTTTGTGCTGTTTGTAATGTCATTCAGTTTACAGATGCTCACATCAGTTACGCAAGAGCTTATAAACACACTCACTAATGTCAGGATGGAAAACTGCAGCTCTCACCTTCTGGAGGAAATAGTTCACCCAAAAACTCAAACCCTCGTCCTGTATCATCACATATTGTGTAAAACTACACACCCTTAAACTATTTTATAGTGACAAAAACAGCATCAATTGCAACTAGATTCTTAAAGTTTGAGAACAAACTTTGAGGCTGGCTTGTGAAAGCCTGACGGTAATAGTTTATTTAGTTTAAACAGTTTTTAAAACTATGAAAAGATAGATAGATAGATAGATAGATAGATAGATAGATTAGCATGTTATTAGCATGATTCTAGCATGAATTAGCATGTTTTTAACATGATTCTAGCATGAATTAGCATGTTACAACATGATTTTAGCGTAAATTAGCATGTTACTAGCATGATTTTAGCATGAATTAGCATGATTCTAGCATGAATTAGCATGTTGTTAGCATGATTCTAGCATGAATTAGCATGTTGTAAGCACGATTCTAGCATTAATTAGCATGTTACTAGCATGATTCTAGCATGAATTAGCATGTTGTTAGCATGATTCTAGCATGAATTAGCATGTTACTAGCATGATTTTAGCATGAATTAGCATGTTACTAGCATGATTCTAGCATGAATTAGCATGCTACTAGCATGAATTAGCATGTTGTTAGCATGATTCTAGCATGAATTAGCATGTTGTTAGCATGATTCTAGCATGAATTAGCATGTTACTAGCATGATTTTAGCATGAATTAGCATGTTACTAGCATGATTCTAGCATAAATTAGCATGTTGTTAGCATGATTCTAGCATGAATTAGCATGCTACTAGCATGATTCTAGCATGAATTAGCATGTTGTTAGCATGATTCTAGCATGAATTAGCATGTTACTAGCATGATTCTAGCATAAATTAGCATGTTACTAGCATGATTCTAGCATGAATTAGCATGCTACTAGCATGATTCTAGCATGAATTAGCATGTTGTTAGCATGATTTTAGCATGAATTAGCATGTTACTAGCATGATTCTAGCATAAATTAGCATGTTGTTAGCATGATTCTAGCATGAATTAGCATGTTGTTAGCATGATTCTAGCATGAATTAGCATGTTACTAGCATGATTCTAGCATGAATTAGCATGTTGTTAGCATGATTCTAGCATGAATTAGCATGTTACTAGCATGATTCTAGCATAAATTAGCATGTTGTTAGCATGATTCTAGCATAAATTAGCATGTTGTTAGCATGATTCTAGCATGAATTAGCATGTTGTTAGCATGATTCTAGCATGAATTAGCATGTTACTAGCATGATTCTAGCATGAATTAGCATGTTGTTAGCATGATTCTAGCATGAATTAGCATGTTACTAGCATGATTCTAGCATAAATTAGCATGTTGTTAGCATGATTCTAGCATGAATTAGCATGTTACTAGCATGATTCTAGCATAAATTAGCATGTTACTAGCATGATTCTAGCATGAATTAGCATGCTACTAGCATGATTCTAGCATGAATTAGCATGTTGTTAGCATGATTCTAGCATGAATTAGCATGTTACTAGCATGATTCTAGCATGAATTAGCATGTTGTTAGCATGATTCTAGCATAAATTAGCATGTTGCTAGCATAATTCTAGCATGAATTAGCATGTTACTAGCATGATTTTAGCATGAATTAGAATGTTGTTAGCATGATTTTAGCATGAATTAGCATGTTGTTAGCATGATTCTAGCATGAACTGGCATGTTACTAGCATGATTCTAGCATGAATTAGCATGTTACTAGCACGTTTCTAGCATGAATTAGCATGTTGTTAGCACGATTCTAGCATGAATTAGCATGTTGTTAGCACGATTCTAGCATGAATTAGCATGTGACTAGCACGATTCTAGCATGAATTAGCATGTTACTAGCATGATTCTAGCATGATATAGCATGTTGTTAGCACGATTCTAGCATGAATTAGTATGTTACTAGCATGATTCTAGCATGAATTAGCATGTTACTAGCATGATTCTAGCATGAATTAGCATGTTACAAGCATAATTTTAGCATTAATTAGCATGATTCTAGCATGAATTAGCATGTTGTTAGCATGATTCTAGCATGATTTAGCATGTTACTAGCATGATTCTAGCATGAATTAGCATGTTACTAGCATGATTCTAGCATGAATTAGCAAGTAACTAGCATGATTCTAGCATAAATTAGCATGGTGTTAGCACGATTCTAGCATGAATTAGCATGTTACTAGCATGATTCTAGCATGAATTAGCATGTTACTAGCACGATTCTATCATGAATTAGCATGTTGTTAGCATGATTCTAGCATGAATTAGCATGTGAATAGCATGATTCTAGCATGAATTAGCATGTTGTTAGAATGATTCTAGCATGAATTAGCATGTGACTAGCATGATTCTAGCATGAATTAGCATGTGACTAGCATGATTCTAGCCTGAATTAGCATGTTGTTAGCATGATTCTAGTATAAATAGCATGTGACTAGCATGATTCTAGCATGAATTAGCATGTGACTAGCATGATTTTAGCATGAATTAGCATGTTACTAGCATGATTCTAGCATAAATTAGCATGTTTTTAGCATGATTCTAGCATGAATTAGCATGCTACTAGCATGATTCTAGCATAAATTAGCATGTTACTAGCATGATTCTAGCACAAATTAGCATGTTACTAGCATGATTCTAGCATGAATTAGCATGTTGTTAGCATGATTCTAGCATGAATTAGCATGTTACTAGCATGATTCTAGCATGAATTAGCATGTTGTTAGCATGATTCTAGCATGAATTAGCATGTTACTAGCATGATTCTAGCATGAATTAGCATGTTGTTAGCATGATTCTAACATCAATTAGCATGTTACTAGCATGATTCTAGCATGAATTAGCATGTGAATAGCATGATTCTAGCATGAATTAGCATGTTGTTAGCATGATTCTAGTATAAATTAGCATGTGACTAGCATGATTCTAGCATGAATTAGCATGTGACTAGCATGATTCTAGCCTGAATTAGCATGTTGTTAGCATGATTCTAGTATAAATTAGCATGTGACTAGCATGATTCTAGCATGAATTAGCATGTGACTAGCATGATTCTAGCATGAATTAGCATGTAACTAGCATGTTTCTAGCATGAATTAGCATATTGTTAGCATGATAGATAGATAGATAGATAGATAGATAGATAGATAGATAGATAGATAGATAGATAGATAGATAGATAGAGACAGACAGACAGACAGACAGACAGACAGATAGACAGATAGATAGATAGATGTAGATAGATAGATAGATAGATAGATAGATAGATAGATAGATAGATAGATAGATAGATAGATAGAAAGATGTAGATAGATAGATAGATAGATAGATAGATAGATAGATAGATAGATAGATAGATAGATAGTGTGCGAGCATGAGTCAAACAAGCCAACCCCCGCCTCTCTACGATGTTCTGATGCTGAGATATAGCTGCTATTATATCGTTGCTAGGTTAGTCTGTTTTGTTGCTATGGAGTTGATTGACAGCTTAGACTGATGATGTATACAAGCTTCTTGCCAGTATGAACAGTTAAAAACAATCCCCATGTCTCTATCACAATGCAGCATGACAATATCAGTCTGAACCTATTTAATGGCAGTCTATGGGACAGTTGCTAGGGTGCAGTATCTGGTTGTTAGGGTGTGGCTAGAAAGTTAAAAGGCCATCAGTGATTGGCTGCTGGCTAGACTGAGTTAAATGAGCTCAGCCATTAGTCTGTAGGACAGTCTGATGCAGAGTTATGAGCTCACAAAGTTTGATCCCATGTAAAGTCAATGAGAGTATTTTGCAATGGAAGTCTATGGGACGGTTTCTAGGGTCCAAAAGTGGTTGCTAGGGCGTGGCCAGAAAGTTTAAAGGTGGTCAGTCATTGGCAGTTTGATAGTCTGAGTTAAATGAGCCCAGTTAGAAGTCTGTGTGACATTCTGATGCGGAGTTATGAGGTCACAAAGTTTGATCCAATGTTACGTCTATGGGATTTTTCCGACGGTCCCGGGACGTTTTTCGGAAAACCGAAAGTCGGATCAGTCGGAAAAGATATAGCAACTCGAGTCAGAATAGTTTGGAGGTCTGACCCGAGTTTGATGGTCATAGCTTGAAAGGCCTAGGACGAGATAGAGTTTAATTTTTAGTCTCAGAAGAAGAATAATAAAATTAATAATAAGTTTAATAGGATAACAGTAGTCTGGCTTGCTACACAAGCCAGCCTAATAATAGTTCATAAAACTGATTCACTGAGCTCAAGTTTTTTATTCTTTGAATCCTGACAATATTTACTGACAGTATATTTAATAATTAATCATTGCCGTATAGATAGCTAATGTTGGTTTTAATAACTGAATAAATAAATGAAATATTCCTCACATGTATATTATAACAAATGTTGTGTATGATTCAGCATTTATCTATCCTTCTTTTTAATTATCAGTGTCAATCACGGTTATTATTATTATTATTATTATTATTATTATTAATTTGATCAGATATTATAAGACGTAAGGTTATAGTATTTAAAGTGTATTATTGAAGCTTCTGCGCCCTCTGCTGGATAACATTGGTGCTTTTGCCTGAGCAATAAAGTTACATGTTATAAATGATCAATTTACTATAATTATTTTATTAATTTATATATATGCATATTTTTTTTGTTAAAATTGATTATTAAATCTATTTGTTTTATATAAATTGGCAGTTTCTTCTAACAGAGTCTGACCCTTTCCTTTTTTTCTTTTTAAACTGTTATATAACCTCACAAGCTGCATTTAAAATGTGTGTGTGTGTGTGTGTATAAATGTAATTATATATATATATATATATATATATATATATATATATATATATATATATATGTATATATATATATATATATATACATATATATATATATATATATATATATATATATATATATATATATATATATATATATATGTATATATGTATATATGTATATATATATATATATATATATATATATATATATATATATATGTATATATATATATATATATATATAATTACACAGAAATACACTCAGTTGAAGTCAGAATTATTAGCCAATTATTATCAATTATTAGATAATTATTATCAATTTTTTTTTTCTTCTTTTTTCAATATTTCCCAGATGATGTTTAACAGAGCAAGGAAATTTTCACAGTATGTCTGATAATATTTTTTCTTCTGGGAAAAGAATTGTTTGTTTATTTCGGCTAGAATAAAAAGCTGTTTTAAATTTTTCATACACCATTTTACGGACAAAATTATTAGCCCCTTTAGCTATATTTTTCTCCACTGTCTACAGAACAAACCATCATTATACAATAACTTGCCTAATTACCCTAACCTGCCTAGTTAACCTAATGAACCTAGTTAAGCCTTTAAATGTCACTTTAAGCTGTATAGAAGTGTCTTGAAAAATATCTAGTTAAATATTATTTACTGTCATTATGACAATTATAAAATAAATCAGTTATTAGAAATGAGTTATTAAAATTATTATGTTTAGAAATGTGCTGAAAAAAAATCTTCTTTCCCTTAAACAGAAATTGGGGAAAAAAAAAAATATATAAAAAAAAAAAAAAAAATATATATATATATATATATATATATATATATATATATATATATATAGCTTGACGTTGTGTGGATGTAACCACTATGACGTCTATCAATGTTGGATTTTGGTTGCCATACCTGATGAATAAATATCAGTATTTGACGTCAATATGATGTTGGTTTAAGATGTTGGCTCGACGTTGGATTTTGGTCACTTTCTAACAACCTAAAATCAGCCAAATATCAACGTCATTTATTGTTGTTATTGGACATCAAAATAACCTCCTTAAATGCTGGCTAGACATTGAATTTCGGTCACCTGATGTCAGGACCCAAATCTAATCTAATATTAGCGTCCTATGACGTTGTGTGTCTGTTGAGCAACAACTAAATGCACTACAGAATGTTACGTTTACACACATCCGCAAATTACATGTAAACGATTTAACTTTACACAGCGTAATACTCACTACTCACTACTCTTGAGTACTTTAGAAATGTTTACTTTTTACTTTTAACATTTACAACAGATGCTTTTGCTCTACTTGCACTACATTTTTAGGCAAGTAATGGCACTTTTACCTCAGTATATATTTTCTGTACTCTTTCCACCACTGGTTATTTCCACCGAAGTTACTACATCATCATCATCATCATCATCTTCGTCAGCTGCCATGACGTGGTTAGTTACTTCACCCTCAGAATATTCATCTTCATTTCTTGTCCTTTTCTTGTCTTTCCTGACACCTTTGCATCACATTTTGCTTCCCCTATACATTCATATTTGTGTTACTTGACCATAAATACAATTCTGGTTGGTATTGTAGGATTAATCACAAACTAGCAGCAGAGATAAAAAGTTGCAACCTCTCAGCACATCAGTCATCTTTTTTTCTTTCCTTTAATAATTCTTTCTTTTCTTATTTTTTTGTTTGACGTATTCATCTCTCTTATAAGCTTCTTGCGCATATTTTCTCAGTACATCTCAGTATATTTTTTCCACTGTGTGTGTGTGTGTGTGTGTGTGTGTGTGTGTGTGTGTGTGTGTGTTTTTACTGGATATAATTAAACCCGACGGGCAGAAATGAACCTGTAGCATCAGCATCACACATGAAACTCTTACATCAGCACAAACAGAGGAAGTTCACACAGAGGGTTCATCTTCAACTGCTTCTTTCTCAGTTTCTGACTGCATCTGATGGACAAATGTGCAATAATGCAATTTAGAGCACATCATCATCAAAGGGGACCTATTTTGCCCTTTTTTCAAGATGTAAAATAAGACTATGATGTGCCTATAGTGTGTGTGTGTGTGTGTGTGTGTGTGTGTGTGTGTGTGTGTGTGTGTGTGTGTGTGTGTGTGTGTGTGAGACGTTTCAGCTCAAAATACCACACAATGTTTTCTAACTCTCTGAAACTGACCCTTTTATAGGATTTGATCCTAAACGTGGCCTTGACTGTCGCTTTAAATTCAAATGAGGTTGTGCTCTTTTCAGCAGAGGGCGGAGCTACAAATGCCTGTGTGTCAGCATAGTGGCATGTTAAGTATTCCAGGAAAAAAGTCTTTGGAGTTATTGAATGCCATCCTTTCATGGAGGAGGGTTTACCATTGACCCATGGCATCAGAATGTTCTTCCTGGCAGCCAAAGTTAACAGGCAGACGATTCTTGTTTATACTTATTCTTAATCAGTTTGCAGGGGAAACCCAGGAGAAGGGACAGAGGGTCTATATCCATGTCCAGACCAAAAATGTTGTTCATCTGAGCTACTATTCTGCGCCAATAGGCCTGAATCACCTGACAGTCCCATATGCAATGAATATAATCCCCTTTATTTGATTTGCATTTAAGGCATAGAGGGTGGGTTGCATTGCATTTATGTCTTAATTGAGGTGTGATTGAAACCAGAAGTGTACATACAATCTAAAAAAGGAACATAACCATTTTAAAAAAGAAATGTCTGATGGTAAATCATACTAAACGTTTACTATTTTAGGCCTGCTATAGGATTACCTATGAATTTGCTAAATGCCAGAATAATAAGAGATTTTATTTTTTTTTTTTTGGAGATTTTTTAAATTAATTTCTAAATAGTCAAAAGTTTACACACATTTCCTTAGTATTTTATAGCTTTGCTATTAAACTGTATAACTTTAGTCAGATGTTTTGTGTATCCTTCTACAAGCTTCTCACAATAGTTTGAAGGAATTTTGGCCCATTCCTCCTGACAGAATTGTTGTGTCTTGCTTGCACAAGCTTTTTCAACTCTCAATTTTCAATAGGATTGAGATCAGGGCTTTGTGATGGCCACTCCAAAACATTCACTCTGTCATCCTTGAAGCACATTTGAACTAATTTGGCAGTATGCTTAGGGTCATGGTCTGTTTGGAAGACCCATTTGTGGCCAAGTTGTAATGTCCTGGCTGATGTGTTGAGATGTTGCTTCAGTATTTCTACATAATGTTCTTTCTTCATGATGCCATCTATGCTGTGAAGTGGACCAGTCCCTCCTGCAGCAAAACAGCCCCACAACATGATGCTGCCGCCCCCCCATACTTCACAGTTGGGACGGTGTTCCTAGACTTGTAAGCTTTCCCCTTTGTCCTCCAAATGTAACACTGCTCATTATGGCCAAACTGTTTAATCTTTGTTTCATCAGACCACAGGACATGTCTCCAAACATGAGTCTTGTTCCCAGTGTAATTTAGCAAATGGTAATCTGGCTTTGTTGTTGATTCTGGCTTGTTGATTTTCCCATGTTGTCACACAAGGAAGCAGTGTGTTTGAGCTTTTCCTTAAATACTATTCTACAGTTGTGCCTCCAATTAACTCAAATGTTGTCAATTAGCCAATCAGAAACTTCCAAAACCTTGACATCATCATCCGAGCTTTATCAGAGGCAGAATAATCTTATTGTATGTAAACTTGACTTTCAAGAAAAGTTAAAACAATTTCTCAAAACAATCTCTCTCTCTCATTATTCTGCTATTAAGCAGAACAGAAACAACTGAGATCATCCTAACTTACCTAAAAGAGAAAAAGTTTAATCACAATAGCATCAGACTTTTTTTTTAATGGTTACGTGTCTTTTTCTAGAGTGTATGTAAGTTTCTGCTTTCAACTGTAAATTCTATGAAAGATCCTGAGTTGACTGGCTCTGGCCCTAATGCAAACTGAAAGCTTATTGGCTAGAGATCAAACCATCTCCCATTCTTCTTCCAAATATCCAAGCTCTTTTCCCCAAATTGATTTGAGATGGGAGTTACCGACAGTGTTATAAGAGAACTGGAATTAATACATTTTGACCATTAGAAACTGGAGATACTCACACACTGCTGACACACAACTGTGTTTAAACCCCTTATTAAAGTGATTTTTGCATAATAGAAACTCTGAGAGCAAATGTGCAGTGTGGATTGTTGAAGTCTGGACACATTTGATTTGACATGTAGATCTGTCAGCTCTGATGCACATCTAAACCATCCATAATGCATAAGGACATCGGTGTGGTTTGAGTGACAGGAGTTGAGATTGATCGAGCTGTCACTACCGTGCATAAATAGAGTCTGTTAAAAAGAGAATATAATGTTCATATTGGCTCATTATGAGGATATCTGCTGAATATTTCATCTAGCTGAGGTCGGAAATCATCACTGATGGAGATGTAATCATCTGTGCATCATTTCTACATTCACAAACAGGCAACGAGAAAATTAGCTTTTAATCCTTTAATACTAAATTACAAATGTTGACACGAAATTTTACAGAAACTGTATCCTTCTATTCTGATTTCCCAAAAGTAGACTCTTAAATATGCAGGACACCAGACAAATTTTTACACTGTACAGTATACACTTCCTGGCCACTTTATTAGGTACATATCTCCCCTCACAAATATTTTACAGTTTAAAACAATTATAACCGTCACTAGAAATCAGTTTCTTTTTAAAAGTACAATCCTATTTGTCTTTTTGTTGTTGTTTTTGACAGCAATATGAATAAAAAGGACCATAACAAAAAGTTTCGACCATCGCACGTGTAGTGCTGTGGATGAACTTGAATCGCGACACCAGTATACTTGCAAATAACTTGCATTTCTGTTAACCACGCGTGCACGTAATACCATACAAGCATAAGTTTTTTGCTCTTCATTTTCTAAGTAATAGTAAAATAGGATTTTTGTTCTTTAAAACTAGCCACAATTAAAACATTGCTGCGTAGGCTTTATTATTTAAATTTTTTTGAAGTAACTGTGTGGTAAAAGTGCAAATAAAGATTAATTGAATTGTTATTTTTTTTATAATAGTAAAATATTTGTTTATTTTAAATTGGGCTGTTTTTCAGAAAAAAAAAGGAAGAGTTTATTTACCACAATTTAAATAATGTCCTTTCATCATTCATGGACTTGCTTAACATGTGATGCTTCATATTTGTTTATTTTTGAGCTGTGCATGGACATTTGTTAAAATGTTTATTATTTATAGTAGTAGTAACGTGTTTATATATATATATATATATATATATATATATATATATATATATATATATATATATATATATATATAATTTTTATAATTTTTTTTAAAGAGCTCATGAGAAACATAAATTCATACAATTTAGCAGACATTTTGTAGTTTGTATTATTTAATTAAATAATTAAATTTAATTGTATTATTTTTCTATTTCTAGAGATGTTTGGTGACTAAAAATTCTGTTTTGTTCAAATGCACCAAAATATAGATCTTTCTATATTTATATTTATATTCTTATATTTTCTTAAATTTATATTTTTTTATATTTATTTATAATTTATTCAATTTTCAAAATGTGGTGTACTCTATTATATACTCATTTATACATATATATATATATATATATATATATATATATATATATATATATATATATATATACATACTCACACACACACACACACACACACACACACACACACACACACACACACACACACACACACACACACACACACATATAAACACACCCCAATGGCTTTTTAAAAAACGCATTTACCGAAAAATTATCAGAAATGGTTCTTTGCTGAAAAAAGGTTCCCGACTCGTGCTCTATTGCCTTCAGAACTGCCTTAATCCTTCGTGTCGTAGATTCAACGAATATTCAAATATTCCTCAGAGATTTTGCTCCATATTGACATGATAGCATCACACAGTTGCTGCAGATTTGTCAGCTGCACATCGATGATGCCAATCTCCCGTTCCACCACATCCCAAAGGTGCTCTATTGGATTGAGCTCTGGTGACTGTGGAGGCCATTTGAGTACAGTGAACTCATTGTCATGTTCAATAAACCAGTCTGAGATGATTTGCAGTTTATGACATTGCATGTTATCCTGCTGGAAGTAGCCATCAGAAGAGTAAAAAACTGTGGTCATAATGGGATAGACATGGTCAGCAACAATACTCAGGTAGGCTGTGGCGTTGACAGTGTGCCAAGAACAAGTCCCCCACACCATTACACCACCACCACCAGCCTGAACTGTTGACACAATGCAGGATGGATCCATACTTTCATGTTGTTGATGCCAAATTCTGACCTGAGCACCCGAATGTGTCAGCAGAAATGGAGACTCATCAGAGCAGGCAACGTTTCTCCAATCTTCTATTGTGCAGTTTTGTT